>NC_081189.1:4844765-5134765 GCF_902713425.1 Acipenser ruthenus
ATCCTCCACCACATTTCACAGTGGGTGCGAGACACTGTGGCTTGTAGGCCTCTCCAGGTTTCCGTCTAACCATTAGACGACCAGGTGTTGGGCAAAGCTGAAAATTGGACTCATCTGGGGGTGCTTCAGCAAGGCTGGAATCGGGCAGATTTGTCTTTGTGAAGGACGCATGAATCAAGCCAAGTACAAGGTTGTCCTGGAAGAAAACTTGCTTCCTTCTGCTCTGACAATGTTCCCCAACTCTGAGGATTGGTTTTTCCAGCAGGACAATGCTCCATGCCACACAGCCAGGTCACTCAAGGTGTGGATGGAGGACCACCAGATCAAGACCCTGTCATGGCCAGCCCAATCTCCAGACCTGAACCCCATTGAAAACCTCTGGAATGTGATCAAGAGGAAAATGGATGGTCACAAGCCATCAAACAAAGCCGAGCTGCTTGAATTTTTGCGCTAGGAGTGGCATAAAGTCACCCAACATCAATGTGAAAGACTGGTGGAGAGCATGCCAAGATGCATGAAAGCTGTGCTTGAAATTCAGGGTTATTCCACCAAATATTGATTTCTGAACTCTTCCTAAGTTAAAACATTAGTATTGTGTTGTTTAAAAATGAATATGAACTTATTTTCTTTGCATTATTCGAGGTCTGACAACACTGCATCTTTTTTGTTATTTTGACCAGTTGTCATTTTCTGCAAATAAATGCTCTAAATGACAATATTTTTATTTGGAATTTAGAAGAAATGTTGTCAGTAGTTTATAGAATAAAACAAAAATGTTCATTTTACCCAAACACATACCTATAAATAGTAAAACCAGAGAAACTGATAATTTTGCAGCGGTCTCTTAATTTTTTCCAGAGCTGTATATATATATATTACATACAAATCAAATCAATAACATTGTATAAAAATAAAGAAAAATGAGCTTTTACAGTAAGACAGCATAGCCCCAATAAAGTCAAACTCGGTCTTACAAGCAGATCTCTTATAAGGCATAAGATATAATTGACAGGAAACCCAAGTGGGATAACATTTCAAATGTAACACTTTTTTTTTAACTGGGATAAAATGCAATATGCTTCTTATTTGCAGGGACACCTGCCAAGAAGGTGGCATAAATAGAAAGTGGTCTCACATACGTCAAGAAAGACACATCCTTTTACAATGAATATATACATTCATTAACTGTATATGTTCTAAACAGACGTCATTCTTTGTTAATAGGAATACTAACAATATTTATTTTGCTAAGTTTCATTAGTATTACCACATATTGTACTACTGAGGGTTTTACAGTTTTGGATCTACAGTATTTTCTGTTACCTGCAAATTAAATTATAGTGTGTGGTGCTGGTATTCTGTGACATTGACCAGGAGGTCAAAGATTTCCCACAATTCCTGGATATTACTTTGTTTACCTGTGTGACAATGACCTCTGTGACATACTTCACAGTGAGTCACGGAGCAAGAAGTAAGGCTGGACAGATAGATGGATGAAAAGCATCTGCAGTTGCAGTGTCTGATTACCAGCAAAAAACAGAAGTAAAAGTCTGCAGTTCGAAAGTGCTGTTAAATTGTTCAGCTGTGTAAAAAAAAATCAATCTTTATGTAATAAGAACCAGCAGATTTAAGAAAAAGCTGCCCACAATAAGTGGCAATGATTAAGAACATTCTACCTTATGTTTATGTACATGTTCAGAAGTCTCTTACCATCTGTTCAAAATTTTAAAAACACATTCATGGGATAATATGTTTTTTTTAGTTTGTAGTCAATATAGTTTCATTGTATAAAGAAATTGCAAAGTGATTGTTGTTTTGCAGGATAATGATCAGCAGCACTATCAGTTTCTAAGCAGTAAATGAGGCACCCGTGTCTCAGAAAACTCTGGAATATTTCTCCGAAGCACACTGGGCTCATGCTTTTCAAAATATGCAGACGTTCACTCCAGGCTTTTCGATTTGAGTGCACAGATCTTGAGAAATAAGCTTATCAGCTTGTATAGCTGGCTGCCCAGAGGGAAGGGATTCGGAAACCATGTGTGTCTATGTGTGCCTTCCACAAGTGTTTGAATCTATCCAGAGGGAGTTCAGGGTCTGATACCCAGATGGTACCATCCATTGCTCTGTGCAAATCTGCTTTTTGTATTACAGCTGACTATACATCTTTATAAGCCATTTCAGGTGCTTCTGGGTATCCATTTCTCAATTACATGTGAGCAAGCTCTTAATCTTCTGCCATTACTGTGTTCCCAATAAACCTGATATGACCCTAAACAATTACCTCAGCTTCAGGGTCAAAGTTCATGTGAGCCATTTCCCCCAGTGAAAAATAAAAAGCTGCTACCAGCATTAGATGGGATTGTTTTAAAAATAGTATTTCAAAGAAATGACACCTTCTAGCTTACCAAGCTTAAAATTTGTGATGAAAAAGTACTGTTTTTTTAATTTAATTTGTATTTAATTTATTTATTTTGTATTCATTTAGATTGTTGTTTCCCAGTGAACACCTGATTACACCAATAGTCACTCTGCCACGGAGCTGTGCATGCTGGGGGACACAGCTTGGACATTTCCCGGCCATTGTGCAGTTATAATGGACCCCACTAGACGATGTTGTTGTAAATAACTGTGTGTGTATTGTTCCAAACCCCCAGTTACCTTTGTTTTGTGTGTGTGTGTGTGTGTGTGTAGAGTAGGTCAGTCACAAGGTTTTTTTTTTTTTTTT
Organism: Acipenser ruthenus; assembly: GCF_902713425.1. NCBI lineage: Eukaryota > Metazoa > Chordata > Actinopteri > Acipenseriformes > Acipenseridae > Acipenser > Acipenser ruthenus. The sequence goes on from NC_081189.1 coordinate 4,847,491, forward strand.
TTGCTTGATGGAAGGGTGACAAATTGCCTTCAACAGTTTCTTTAATAGTTTCCATATCAGTGGTAAAATGTTTGTTGTCTTTGTCTTTTGGAGAACAGAAACATGAAGTGGGCCATATGACATCATACTTTTTGGGGGTTCAATACAGTCCAGTATATTCCTTTATATAATTAGTTTAGAGCCTGCTCTAAATACCTTATTTCAACTGGCTTGTAATTTGTCTTCAATCCATATTTGTTGTCTTTCTTTTTTTTTAAATAGAAAGAGAATGGAATTGCACAAACAAAAGCATGTGGTAATGCATTTCTTGCTCATCAATCTGATTAATTCTAGAACCTATGTGCTCTATATAGAAACAAACGTATGCAGGGAATGCAGTATTTGGAACACACAAGGCAAGTTCTTCCTTCAAGGAGGATTTTCTACATTGGTAACAACATAGCATCTCTTTGGATAAACTGATCTATAATATGTGTGAATCAGCTATATGCCTATATACTGTAGGCTGCAAATGCATCAGTGAAAACCTGCCTTGTGTGTTGCTTTCCTGGGATCATCACCCATGGTGAAAATTATAATGGACAGACTACACCAGTGGTTACATTTCATAAACTTGTATCTTCTTAACATCCACACTATAGTCCTCTTTTGTTTTGATTATGGCTTTAAAATAGAATTTCTGTATTCTTACTTAGCAGGATTTTTGAAGTGTAATCTGTATTGTTTTTTAGATTTGAGACACAATCATTTTCTTTTCTGTTGGCTTATACATGTACTCTTATAATGTAAAGCATAGTTACTTTATTCATTTCAGTGCCTATTACTTCATATTCATTCAGAAAACCGCTTTACTGTGGTTTAATATTTGATCATTTAATACTGGAAGTAAATGATTTGAAAACAAGCCCCATGGAATCAATTTCATCAAGACTTGAAGACATTTTGTGGTATTGGTGACTACATATGTTAGTGCTCTCAGACTTATAAATAAACTGCTGTGTACTTCTAAACATATTCAGTGGTTGAACCCTTTAAAACTGAGAAACAAGTAATCATACGTTTGATTTCATTGAACATGTTGGTCCTGATTACTGTAAGTACTTATTAGATGTATGACCGAGTGCATGGCAACTCACAGACTACAACAGAGGTTTCCTCCAAAGAGGTTATTTCTTCTATTCTGCTGCCTGACTGTGTGATATATAATACAATCAGAATACTTTTTAATGGAGCAGTCCAACTAAAATGTTAATATGATTGAAGGTGTTTAGATTTGTTTGGTAAGAAAAGACTCTTCCATCCAAACACTTTGAGGGGTATCTTAGGCTTCTGAGAACCTTACCCTGAGTTCATCAATATTTAAATAGTTTTTTTGGTTGCAAATATAAAACTGGTAATGGAAGGTGGCCCGTGTTTAAAGAAAGTTGGAGTTGTTTTTGAAACGACTAATATTACCTATAGAGGGTTTTCACTGGGGGAATGTTGATGATAGCTTGATGCTATTGGTGGAAATAATAAAGTGCAATTATGCTTTGTTTGTATCTCATATAGGACCAAACCTTTTTACCAGACCACAGGCTAAAAAAAAAACCATTAGGAACCACGTGTTTTTGCTATCTCAGACTTGTTGTGTCTGGTTTAGTTGGTGTTGGAGAGAAACTAGTCTAGTGAGTTTGATCATTCACACATTTGCATCTATTTGACATATTTTTCTAAGAATCTTATTTTTGTGATCCCTCTATTTATCTTCTTTATACTTTTTTATACTTCTTTATCTTTATACTTTTTTATTTGATCTTCATTTTTCTACCATTCCCAAATTTTTTTTTTAGTTTTAGTCATCATTCAGATTTTGTTATCAGATCAATCTGATTTTTTTCCCCCATATCCCTGTTTCATAAAATCGTTTGGATTGTATACAATATATAGCTATTGGTTTTAATTTATTTTTCTTGTGCACCATAAATTAAAAAAATATATACATATTAGGATAATAGGATATAATTGTATTATCAATTTTCTACTGTGATAGCATTGTATATTTCAGATCAGATTATTTTTCCTATTCTGCATTTTGATTTTTTTCCCACTTATTTATTTATTTATTTATTTGCAAAAACTACTTTGATTAGTATTTATTGATTTATTTTAGGTTATATGTTTTCTACAATTTTACAGTATATATATATATATATATATATATATATATATATATATATATATATATATATATATATATATATATATATATATGGATAAGTTGACTTGAAATTTATTTGTGTTTTTATTATTTTACTGTTAATTTTGAAATTTTACTCAGTAAAATGGCAAGAAAGCGGTTCAATGCAGAGGCTGTGGCTGACCTCCTAATGGAGTCAGACTCAGAGAGAGATGTTGTGCCTGATGACTCTGGTAGTGAATAAATGTTCTAATATAATTATGTCAAATACATCAGATTTACAGTGTTTCCCCTTTTTTATTTGCTCTAAACAAGTTTCTGTGATGTTTTGTTTCTGCTTTTGTCTCTGCCTGGCTGTTGTAAAATCTCCACCTTTTAGACACTAAATGCCCTTCTCAGTGACGTCACAAGAAAAACAAAACAAAATCAGGAAGTGAACATCAGTCCCTCCCCAATCCACTGATGTGTGTTTCAAGCCTGTGCAGCAAAGTACAGTGGCCCTGTAAGTCATCAAAATGAAGTGCTTTTTTATCGTATTTACACGATCGCTGTCCTAGAAGCCCACTTCAGTATGATCATGTTAACACGATCCGGGTCCTTAAAGAGTTAAATAAAATGAATGCGTTCTACACGCTGGACTGGTGGATATTCCAATTGGATAAATAAAAACATTCTTGAAATCAACATGGTCTGATTACTATTATTCTGGTAAAACTACATTATACAATATCCAAACATTGATAAAATTCTGTGAATTCATAATCATACCAACTTTCCATGTCTGTTTTATTGTGGTTATGATGGAATTGGCTTATATACTTAGTGATACTAGTTTAAAAAATAAATGGGCTAGATACTCCAAAGTTATTTACTCCAAATCATCACTCGCAAGAAAAAAAACACCAACTATAATTATAAAACAAATTAAAAAAATAAAAAAAAAACTGAGATTGTTAACAAACCCCTAATTTAAATGTGTGGGTTGTTTATTTCTGGTTTAGTAAGTTTATTAGGTGTGTTTTTTTCAGTTATAAACACAATACAAAGTAAATGAAATCCAGCAATACAGAACCTTTTTTTTCTCAGGAAATATAAATCTGTTTCTCTTGACCTTTCAGGTTCAAATTAGCCTTGTCAAGCCCAGTCAACATGATGGAAGTCTCAATAAATCTGCTTTCAAGACCTTACTAAGCTTGCTGCAGCAAGACAATCTATAGCACATGCAGGAACTATTGACAAGGGCCTATGATATGGATGACCAAAAGACTAAAGACAGTGAAACAGCTGTGCAATCGCTCAGAAGAGCGAACAGCCCCATTCATCACTGAGCGCTTTTGTGATTGTTCTTGCACCTTAAAATTAGCTACAAATTGTTCCTGGTATAGTTGCAATGTTAAGATTTCCAAAGAAATGCCATCTGTAAAAACATTACAGGGAGATTAAAGGGTTGCTTTCACTGCAGAAATCAGCTCTAAGCACTGTCCATTTAGTTTCTACTCAAAATGCAATCTATACCCATTTCATTATTATTATTATTATTATTATTATTATTATTATTATTATTATTATTATTATTATTATTGTTACAGTGCCTTGCGAAAGTATTCGGCCCCCTTGAACTTTGCGACCTTTTGCCACATTTCAGGCTTCAAACATAAAGATATGAAACTGTAATTTTTTGTGAAGAATCAACAACAAGTGGGACACAATCATGAAGTGGAACGAAATTTATTGGATATTTCAAACTTTTTTAACAAATAAAAAACTGAAAAATTGGGCGTGCAAAATTATTCAGCCCCTTTACTTTCAGTGCAGCAAACTCTCTCCAGAAGTTCAGTGAGGATCTCTGAATGATCCAATGTTGACCTAAATGACTAATGATGATAAATAGAATCCACCTGTGTGTAATCAAGTCTCCGTATAAATGCACCTGCACTGTGATAGTCTCAGAGGTCCGTTTAAAGCGCAGAGAGCATCATGAAGAACAAGGAACACACCAGGCAGGTCCGAGATACTGTTGTGGAGAAGTTTAAAGCCGGATTTGGATACAAAAAGATTTCCCAAGCTTTAAACATCCCAAGGAGCACTGTGCAAGCGATAATATTGAAATGGAAGGAGTATCAGACCACTGCAAATCTACCAAGACCTGGCCGTCCCTCTAAACTTTCAGCTCATACAAGGAGAAGACTGATCAGAGATGCAGCCAAGAGGCCCATGATCACTCTGGATGAACTGCAGAGATCTACAGCTGAGGTGGGAGACTCTGTCCATAGGACAACAATCAGTCGTATACTGCACAAATCTGGCCTTTATGGAAGAGTGGCAAGAAGAAAGCCATTTCTTAAAGATATCCATAAAAAGTGTCGTTTACAGTTTGCCACAAGCCACCTGGGAGACACACCAAACATGTGGAAGAAGGTGCTCTGGTCAGATGAAACCAAAATCGAACTTTTTGGCAACAATGCAAAACGTTATTGTGGCAAAGTGCCCCGCCCCTGTGTGCATTTGTGTGATCTGTGTTGTATGTTGTATGCGTGCGTATGTTAATGTTGGTGTATAGATTGGTACACGGGATATAAACGGGTCTGTGTTTCACGTGTATTTAAAAAGTGTATATTTGTATTTAGGCACGGGATTGCACATCACGCACGTGCATTTAAAATATAATATGTGAACACGGGGTTTCACGTAATGAATTCACGTGCTGGGATTCAAGTGAGTAATTAATTAGTAATTGAATCCCAGCACAATAGTATATATAGACGCACATTTCATTCAGTCAGGGTTGGTGTTCGGTGAGTGGAGAACGGGTTAGGAGACGGAGGGTATTATAAAGTAAAATAATAGTAAAAGAAGCTCACCGTGTTTGTCTGTGTAGTTCGTTTTGTCTGTCTGTTTATTTTGGCGTGTAGTGCCGTGTCCAGTGTTTTTGTCTGTTCCAACCTTTTATTTTCTGTTCTGTTTATTAAATGCTGAACGCGATCACGCGTTCAGCCTCACCAAAACCCCATCTCTCTGTCGTTTGTGTTCCTGTTTCTGGTCTGACGCCACCCACTCCGGCCGTCTTTGTGACACGTGGTGTCAGAAGTGGGATCGACAGCGCCTCCAGGACTCAGGCCAGAGCAGGAACCGCAGTTTGGATTTAAAAAAAAAGAAAAAAAAAAAAAAAAAAAATGGCAGAAGACGCCATCAAAGTGCGGGACTGGATGCTGGAGAATGCTGGGCTGGAGGCCCAGTCTCTGCCCATAGTCGTCCAGGCCCTGTGGATGATGGACAGTGAGAGATGGGAGGCCTATCAGGAGGAACACACCCCAAACACCTTGGAGGAAGGTGTGGAGTTTGTCCTCAGCTACCTGGAGGCAACCATAAATGGAACAGCAGCCCAGGTAGCAGGACCACCAGCAGAGGAGTACCTGCTGTCCCCATCTCCACCAGCAGAGGGTGAGTACCTGCTGTCCCCATCTCCACCAGCAGAGGGTGAATGCCTGCTGGTTTTGCCTCCACAGCCCAAATGGGAGGAGCCTGAGCATCCACAGCCCAAATGGGAGGAGCCCAAGCGGAAGGAGCCCGAATGTCCTACGCCTGAGTGGGAGGAGCCCGAATGTCCTACGCCTGAGTGGGAGGAGCCCGAATGTCCTACGCCTGAGTGGGAGGAGCCCGAACGTCCTACGCCTGAGTGGGAGGAGCCCGAACGTCCTACGCCTGAGTGGGAGGAGCCCGAACGTCCTATGCCTGAGTGGGGGGAGCCCGAACGTCCTACGCCTGAGTGGGGGGAGCCCGAACGTCCTACGCCTGAGTGGGGGGAGCCCGAACGTCCACAGCCCAACAGGGAGGAGTCGGGGCGTCCACAGCCCAACAGGGAGGAGTCGGGGCGTCCACAGCCCAACAGGGAGGAGTCGGGGCGTCCACAGCCCAACAGGGAGGAGTCGGGGCGTCCACAGCCCAACAGGGAGGAGTCGGGGCGTCCACAGCCCAAAGGGAGGCAAGTCGGGGCTTCCACAGCCCTGGGACCCAAGCCACCAGCAGAGGGAAAATGCCTGCTGGTTCAGCCCCAGGAGCCAGAAGGGGAGGAGTTACAGGCTCAACCCCCTGAAAATTTTTGGGGGGGAGAAGGGCAGGATGCTGGTGTCCCCCAGCAGCCTCTCGCTATGCTGCTGAAGGCAGCACGGCGTGCACATGCCCAGCCGCCACAGCAGAGGGAGCCAGCACCGCCAGGAGCAGAGGAGCTGGAGCTGCCTCTACCTCCACCACCTCCAGGAGCAGAGGAGCAGGAGCTGCCTCTGCCTCCACCACCTCCAGGAGCAGAGGAGCAGGAGCTGCCTCTGCCTCCGCCACCACCACCGCAAGGAGCAGAGGAGCAGGAGCTGCCTCTGCCTCCGCCACCACCACCGCCAGGAGCAGAGGAGCTGGAGCTGCCTCTGCCTCCACCACCGCCAGGAGCAGAGGAGCTGGAGCTGCCTCTGCCTCCACCACCGCCAGGAGCAGAGGAGCAGGAGCTGCCTCTGCTGCCCGTACCTCCGCAGGGAGTACGGTGGCCGGAGCCCCAGAAAGGGGAGCTGCCGGCCACGAAGAAGGGGGAGGAGGTCTGGAGACCACTTTCCCCAGCAGCAGTTTCGCTGCAGGAGTTCTTGTGGCCGGAGCCCCACAGGAGGGAGCTGCCGGCTACGAAGAAGGGGGAGGTCGGGGGACCACCTGCCCCCGCAGCTTTTTCGCTGCAGGATGGGACCAACAGGCTGTCAGCCGTGCCACTACCGGCAGGGGTGCTGACAGCATGGCCAGCCATGGGCCCACTGAAGCCTCCCTTCCCAGCCCGAGACTTTGTTCTGGACTGCTGGGTTTTTAAGGGGGGAGGTGGCCGTTGAGGCCATGTGTGCTGCGCACAAGGGGGGGTATATGTGGCAAAGTGCCCCGCCCCTGTGTGCATTTGTGTGATCTGTGTTGTATGTTGTATGCGTGCGTATGTTAATGTTGGTGTATAGATTGGTACACGGGATATAAACGGGTCTGTGTTTCACGTGTATTTAAAAAGTGTATATTTGTATTTAGGCACGGGATTGCACATCACGCACGTGCATTTAAAATATAATATGTGAACACGGGGTTTCACGTAATGAATTCACGTGCTGGGATTCAAGTGAGTAATTAATTAGTAATTGAATCCCAGCACAATAGTATATATAGACGCACATTTCATTCAGTCAGGGTTGGTGTTCGGTGAGTGGAGAACGGGTTAGGAGACGGAGGGTATTATAAAGTAAAATAATAGTAAAAGAAGCTCACCGTGTTTGTCTGTGTAGTTCGTTTTGTCTGTCTGTTTATTTTGGCGTGTAGTGCCGTGTCCTGTTTTGTGTTCTGTTTGGTAAACCTTTTTATTTTGTTAATAAACGCTGAGTGCAGCCATTGCACTCAGCTCAGCATCACCACCGTCTCTGTCTGTGTGTTTCTCTCTCTGGTCTGAGTTCCTCCCTGCAGCCATCTTTGTCACAGTTATGTTTGGCGTAAAAGCAACACAGCTCATCACCCTGAACACACCATCCCCACTGTCAAACATGGTGGTGGCAGCATCATGGTTTGGGCCTGCTTTTCTTCAGCAGGGACAGGGAAGATGGTTAAAATTGATGGGAAGATGGATGGAGCCAAATACAGGACCATTCTGGAAGAAAACCTGATGGAGTCTGCAAAAGACCTGAGACTGGGACGGAGATTTGTCTTCCAACAAGACAATGATCCAAAACATAAAGCAAAATCTACAATGGAATGGTTCATAAATAAACATATCCAGGTGTTAGAATGGCCAAGTCAAAGTCCAGACCTGAATCCAATCGAGAATCTGTGGAAAGAACTGAAAACTGCTGTTCACAAATGCTCTCCATCCAACCTCACTGAGCTCGAGCTGTTTTGCAAGGAGGAATGGGCCAAAATTTCAGTCTCTCGATGTGCAAAACTGATAGAGACATACCCCAAGCGACTTACAGCTGTAATCGCAGCAAAAGGTGGCGCTACAAAGTATTAACTTAAGGGGGCTGAGTAATTTTGCACGCCCAAAATTTTGTTAAAAAAGTTTGAAATATCCAATAAATTTCGTTCCACTTCATGATTGTGTCCCACTTGTTGTTGATTCTTCACAAAAAATTACAGTTTCATATCTTTATGTTTGAAGCCTGAAATGTGGCAAAAGGTCGCAAAGTTCAAGGGGGCCGAATACTTTCGCAAGGCACTGTATTATCTTAATTAGTTACTATTATAAAGTAACAGTAGTTATTACAGTTTTTTTTAAGTTGTTAATTTTAGTGACTCTTAAGCTGCTCAAATAATAAAAAAAGCATCAAAATGAAACTTGGAATGACAACTGAAAAGAGGCCCCAACACAACCCAAAACCATTTCACCAACATGTTGTAAATATATGTAACCCCAATAACAAGCCTAACACGAGCTCCTGCCTCTATAATGTCTAATGTACACTTTTTTGTTTTCTTTATATAGTATTTTGGACAAATATTATCAATTTTTAGTTGTGTGCCGTTTTTAAGTACAATAGCTATGTTGACAGCATCTGAAAAAACATTTTCTTATTAACCATGTAAAAATGAGAGGGATTTTGACTACTATCTTCTCTGCTTTATTCTGATATGCTTTTCCAGACAAATACATTTCTATTTTTACTACCCTTCCAATTAAATCAAATAATACAGTACTTAAGCAAAAGCAAATGTCTGCTAAATGCCCGTGGCAAAGAGGTGAACACTGTAAATATCCTGTGAATACATCACATCCTTCTTGAGACCCATTTTTTTGTGTGTAAGCTTCAAGGCTTTCTTCTTCACATGTCATGTTCTATACAATGTGCTACAGTACCGTCAAGTCAGAGAAAGATAATAGAGGAAACACAATTGATTCTTAAGAACTCGAAACAAGCAAGCAATAAGCATCACCTCAGATCAAGGCCCCTGAAGCTAAAATGTTCATATCTTGTTTGTACAGATGCGTCTTTTTAAAGTATCTGTCAAGAAAACTGTTGAATGAAAAACAGACTGGGAGCTACTAACAAGGGATGCGCACAATCTATTGTTTTGAGCCTTTTAGTTCATAGTATTTTTATTACAGAATGGAAATATATCCCTGAATAAGATTTCAGTTTGAAACTTACACAATTTACCGCTAGCCCCCTCCCCCCACAACAGAAATGTCAAAATACAGAACCGTTTACTTTACCTTTACAAGAAAGGAGAGCTGCGTCTTTGCCATAACCCACTATTTTCTTTAATGATGTTTCAACCTGTGTCACCTGATCTGAGAGCAGGGTTGCTAACAGGCTCCAGAATGTCGGGACACTTTAAGGCAGGGCAGGTTTTGTAACTCACCTTTCTAAACTGCAATGGATTCAGTAAAGTGAGTGTGAATTGTGCAAACTGTCACTAAATTAATTGAATTGTTTTACTTAATTGTTACCAAAAGCACATACCTGCCTGCGAGGATCGTTTCCATCAATCAGACCTATACAGCAGCTGATTGGCTTTATGAGTCTCTGACTGGGCGGGACTGTGTGAAGCAAGAAACATTTAACAAATAGAAACTTTACGTGCTGTCAAAGGTTAAATGAAAGAGTGCAGGTGAGTGCAAAGTTACCTATAATAATGGTGTTGTACCATTTTGTTGTTTACTGTATAAAAAAAATCAAGCAATACAATTAATCGTTGTTACAAGACTCTCCGGATAAAATCGCCATCACTATTAAACAATTAAATACATTTACTAAACTGCTCAAGCAATTCACTTTCACTTTACATGTTGAATACATTGCAGTTTAGAGGGGTGAGTTAAAAAACCTGACCTGCCTTAAAGTGTCCAGAGATTCTTGCACATCTGACAGTTGTAAAGTTACAAAAAATATATATTTCTGTGCACCGATTTTAATTTTTTTTTTCTCTCAGTATGATCTCTAGAACACGTTTGACAGATTATTATTATTATTTCTTAGCAGACACTCTTATCCAGGGCGACTTACAATTGTTACAAGATATCACATTTTTTTTACATACAATTACCCATTTATACAGTTGGGTTTTTTCTGGAGCAATCTAGGTAAATTGCCTTGCTCAAGGGTACAGCAGCGTCCCCCACCTGGGATTGAACCCACGACCCTCCGGTCAAGAGTCCAGAGCCCAGAGCCCTAACCACTACTGCACACTGCTGCCCCAGACAAAGCAACAAAGCACAAAAGTCTACAACAGTTTGCCGTTACTATATATTACAGGTTTACTGCATAACTACTCCATGAAAAGTGTGAATGTGCTGTTGCATACGGGGGTATGTTTGCATGCAGCATCTGCGTGTGTTTAGTGCGTGCCCAACCAGTAATAGGGAGTTAAGAGCCGCGACAGAGTTCATCAAACATGTGCTTGTTATTAAATACAACAGTTACATTCAATACCGGATTTGTGTATTTTATTTAAAGAAGAACCGCACACATTGGGGGGGTGTATTAAAATGGATGTGCGTCTGGGCGGATATAGGATTCAGATTCGGTTCACTGAATCCTAAGTATTCGGCGAATTCGAACCCTGCTCAAAAAGCAGGTATTCGGGCCAAGTCCAAAACCGAATCCTGGATTCAGTGCATCCCTAATATTAAGTAGAACAAGGTGTTATCCTAATACTCAAGTATGTGTGGATATTTAAAGTATTGGTGGAACATGTGTTTTGTTTTACACAAGCACTGCTGCTAAAAGGTTTTCAGATGAAGAACAGCACATGTGAAGATGTGCGAGGGTTTATAATGGCATCATAAGCACTTTTTTATTTCACTTTTTCTCAGCTAAATACAATTTATCTAGCTCCTCATTTGAGAACAAACATATTCTGATTAAACCAGGTTATTCACAAGATTACATCTCCCACATGCTGTTGCATGTTACGTACCACTTTCTCTTGATTTCCAAATACCTGCTACTAGCAACTAGAAAGACAGACCTGAAGCAAAAAAAGTCTTCAGAAAAACCTGGATGAATTTAAGAAATAGTATCTTGAAGGCAGCACTAATCACCATGATTGTCTAATATTCTTGGTTCCTGCTCATTCGGGGGACTGTCTCATTTGTTTCATTTAAAGTATTTGAAGCCTGTGTTTTAAGATAACTGTGATATTTCAGACCAGTACCAAGTAGCTATTTAAGAGTTAGTAAGAAGATTATGATTGTTACATAATTTGGAGACAGTGATTGAAAGGGAATTTCAAAAACAGACACCTATCTCCAAGCATCCTTTGGAACACCATTCTAATCACTGTGTCTGCTTTCAGTCATGTGATTATTGCTAGAAACCTAGGCTGCATTCAAGAACCTAAATGTTTGACAAACATGTTTGATACACACTGCACTGCTAGCATGGTAACCTATGGCCACCAACAAGAGAATACATTGTTCAGTTGATCTCAGCCCTGGAAATCATAGATAGTCAAGTCCTAAGAATACTTTTCCATGTGACTCAACCAAGAAACCAAGAATATGAGACAAGCACAGTGAATAGCAGCGGAATTCAAGAAATAACAAATTAATTTCAAAGCTTTTAACATTCTTTAGCTATTGGGTTTTATCTGCTCAAATGTCATTAGTAGAGGTGAGAGGTTTCAGTAATACTCGTTCATTAGCTGTAAAACTCCCAAGAGGTACTGTATAATATTTTGTCCATGTCCTTTACAACTTGTTTTATTACATTTGGTCTGAACTCTGGGGGTATGAAAGTAGTATGAAATGTCGTTCAAATGAAATCAGTGTCAAATAAATTTCACTTTAGAATCTGATTATCCAATAGTAGTGATTGTTATTTAATCTTTCACTAATATAATATAAAACTCTGTTTGGTATGCACAGTCCTTTTACATATTTTAAAACCTCAGGTGGCTTGAGGACCAGATCTAATTCCATTAATTAAAGTTTAATGACATTTTATTTTAAATAGTGTGAAACACTGTATTCTGATTTCAGTTATGTTTTCAATTATGTTCACAATCAACTTCCTGAGGTTTGATGTGTTTAAAACAGGACATTTCACAGTGATCGAAAAATTAACCATGTTTTATCAGGGTGTCCACAGCTCACCACGCACCAGCGACCCATGTAGACTGTCCAGGCGCCTGCAGACTTGCCTGTAAGCTGCTCAGAGCTGCGTTGTCCTCTAACACTGTAGCTCTGAGGTGGCTGCATGGCGTACCTGCAGAGTGAAAAAAAGCGATCGGCTGACGCCACACATTTCGGAGGACAGCTTGTGTTGGTCTTCGCCGCTCCCGTGTCAGCGTGGGGGTGGTAACGGTGAGCTGAGCCTAAAATAATAGATGGGCTATTTCAAGTTGGGAGAAAAGCGAGGTAAAAATCAATTGGCGACTACTAAATTAAAAAAAAAAAACACATTAAATTTAACCCCAATATACTCAGCTCTCCCTTTATGTTAAAATGGCATTGGACATCTAAGATTTGCATGCATATTGGTATAAACATAGCAACTGGGTCAATCCAGGTCCATGCTGATGGTACTGTAAACCTCTTTTTTTCTGTTGCCTCAAAATTAGGGCCCATGGGGGTTATTCATAAAACATACCACCTGTTTTTCTGTGGTGGTAGAGGCTTTTACCATCCCAGTGTACTTTTTTCATATTCATGAATAGGGTTTACTGTCATGGTAGTTACATGCATACACTTAAACTGATTCATAAAACAATGTCATGACGGTAAATGGCTTTTACTGGCTTGAACAATACCAAATACTCAATTGCTGGCAGTAATAATATAGACTTATCAATGGGAAAAAGTTTAATGTTGTTTTATTCTATTTTCACTTGCTTGATGTTTTGGTGTCTGACATGATAATTTTGTTTATCGATGTTAATTTAATGTGTTGTTGTGCCAGTGACGAATTATAGTGAAAACTGAGGGTAATCTTCATTTCTGACTTCACCGGCACCTACTGGTATATTTAATTTTAATAAATAAAAATAGGCTACTATTTTATTTTACTGATTAAATCTCAAAGTACAACACAAGTCTTTCCTCACACCCAACAAAGTAGCCTTCAAGGGCATTCACACATTTGGAAAATCATACTTTCTTTGACCTAATTTCACTTAAATTATACAATATAATATGTAAATTAAATATATTACAACAATGTATGCACTAGTTTATTTTTTCCTTCTTTCAGGAGGACGTCCTGGTTTTGAAACCCCTTTGACTTCCTCATTTGACTTCAGCTCGTTAATTTTCTCAGTAATTGTCTCCCTGGTTTCCAGTCCTTTTCCCACATCAGGGTCAATAACAGGTGTCGTCTGGGTTTGGGACTCTTTCAATTCTGCTGGAGTTGTGGTTGTAGACGCATGTTGTGTGACAGGAGGATGTGTGCAAGACTGTTTGTTTGTCGATTGTACTGTTGCAATTCATGCGTTTATAGATAATGTAATGTTTCTATTGCTTTCAATGACAGCGTTGGCCACTGCAGTCTGTCCATCTATTATTGATTTGGCTATTGCATTCTGCCCCTTTTCCATTTTATTGATCAGTTTTGTAATACTGCCTACAAATGTAACTTGAGAGCGCCATCTTTGTTTAACTTCTTTAGCAAGTTTATTTAAAGTGTTGTTTGTGTTTTTAAAATGCACATTGCTTATTTTCTGTGAATCTATTACCTGTTTTGTTGACCGTTTTATATTAGTAGGTTCCATTTCAGTTGCAGAGGTGATCCCTGATGTGTACAGATGAACCCTACCCCATCTCCCTCATTTACCTCCAGATGTGGTCTCTGTATGGTGCTGAAAGGAGCTTCCTGGTGTCAGAACAGCTGTATAGTCAATCGTGTCACAGGGCTCAAGTTATAAAACTGCCTCTGTGTCTGATGTGTAACTCGCTGTCTGCAACGTGCTTGGCACTATTTATTTCATTATGTTTGTGCGTTTCAGCTGAAATGTCTCCAATTTGTGAAGTGCTGTTAGAATCTTAAATAAAAGTAATATATTTTCAGTATTATAATTTATACCTGCATCTTAGTAAATATATATATATTTTTACTTTTAGCTGGGAAGGTTAAGAAGCGTGATATTTTCCTTGAGGTTGTCAAATTTAAATTACTCAGCATGTCTGAAAGTTATGCGGTTGTCGGTTTATGACTTTTCCTAAATACATGTATTAAATACTCTGACGGTGTTTGAAAGGCAGGATCATGAAAATAAGGAAGTTATAATCCCACCCACCTAGAACCACCAAAGCAGTCATTTTAACTGCCTTTTACAATACATGTTTTTATTTTGAATATAACCTACAATATGTGTATATATATATATATATATATATATATATATATATATATATATATATATATATATATATATACATACACACACAAGACTGCTGTTATCTCTGCTGGAACTGGCAGCCATCAATTCCTTTTTTTTGTACAAGGAATGCGCGGGGAAAATACCAGTAGGAGAGATTTTATCTTGAAGCTAGCCACAGAAATATTTCTAACAGAAAGCTGCAATGCAGCAGGCTGCTGCAACTGCTGCAATATATATATATATATATATATATATATATATATATATATATATATATATATATATATATATATATATTTACAGTTTTGTATGTACATATACCTGTTTACACACTATTTTTAATGTTTATTTTATTATAGTTTTTCATTTTTTGAAGTAGTGCTTTATATGTGGTAAGTTAGAAAATAACCCCTTTTATGTTTAATTGTTCATTTAAATATGGCGTTTCAGCTGTGCAGATGTTTGCTATTATGTGCTTGAATAAATCTTTTGTATCTGATATTTTGTCTTTCATTTTAATATTGATGTTGTTTAAAATGTAACCGTCACAATGACTGCTGGCAGCAGTTTTAGGTATGAGTATAACCGCGGTGGTTCTAGTGTTAACCTGGACACACAGCGATGTTGAAAATATATGGGATGGTCAAGCGGACTGTTGCTGCTATCTGAATCACTGCAGAACAACTCCATTTAAATTACAAAGTACAACACAAAGATCAATTCCCATGATCCAGTATATATAAAGTCACATTTATTTTCAGCTTTGATTTGAAGTTCAGCCTTTTAAAGAAAAATAATGTGTTACTTAAATAAAGGGCAGCATGTATTTTTTTAAAGCCAGAGGGTGCATTTTAAATGTCCCTGTGCCCCTTGGAATAACAGGTTATTATGTTTTCATTTCACCTTCAGATGGTATTCCCTTGCTCCTATTCATACTGTAGAAATGGATTTATGTTTTTTGGTGGGTGGTGCTCTGGTCATAAATATTGTCATTGTTAAAAATAGAACATATTTATACTTCATTTCAAAATTGTAATGTGTTAGTAAAATCACATTTAGGTATAATTGCATGCAATCCCAGTAATCCAGTTTTACTTTGGCAGAAGCATGCTTAACTTAACAGTAATTGTTTTGATGAAGAGGCTACTGCCCAGTAGACATGTATGTGTGTATGTATGTATGTATGTATGTATGTATGTATTATTTATTTATTTATTTATTTATTTATTTGTCAGACACCTTTATCCAAGGTGACTTGCAGGTGTTACAGGGCAGTACATTGTTACAATGCAAGAATAATATATAAATACAGTATAGTTTACAGTAAGTAGAAATGAAACTACTAAAATAAAATATGAAATAAGATGCAACACGTTAGGATTACAACGAGTTATATCTACAATTACTTATTAGATGTGCAATAGTGCAAGGATAGTGCACTAGCTGAGGCGCCAGTAATGTGGTGCTGAGGTCAGGCAAGTCCAGTGCATTGTAGGAGTGGTGGATCAAGAGATCTACAAGTGCAATCTAAACAGGCAGGTCACTCCAAAATAATATTTTTTTAAAAACAAACAGTGGAGGTATTTATAGGTTGTAGATGGCTAGACACTATTTTTGTTTATTTAAATGTAAAGTTATGTTTATGGTCCTTAAAAATCAGTCTTATTTATGGTTGTCAATGTCCAACTGTGACTAGATGATACAAGTAACTAGTAATAGGCTTTTCTTCCATGTATAATTCAAATTTGGGAAAAAAATGCCATAATTGTAATGTACTCCTGTATAATCTGAGTACTCGGCACACCCGAATCTCTAGTAAATAATAAGAATAACTCAGTTGCCGATTAATGGAGTGCCTCCAGCTGGTAAACAGACTGCAGGCTAATCTTGTCTGTTTAGTATAATAGATTGACTAAACTTGTATAGGCTGCAATTAAAAATGAACTTCCAGGAAACTATAATTTAGAACTTAACATTATATATATATATATATATATATATATATATATATATATATATATATATATATATATATATATATATATATATATATATGTACACCTCGTTAATTACTGGACACATTACGACCTGACCAAAAAAAGTGTCACCTCAGTTGTCAAAAAATAAATAAAATAAATACAATTCTAAACTTGCAGACATGGGACAAAAAAACCTGTCAATTCAAACAAAAAAAACTACTTTACCTTGCGGATGGAATAAAAATGTAAAAAAAAAACTGTCACCTCAGTTATCATAAAAAAATGAATCTTGTAGACGCGGGAACCTTGTTGCACAGATGTGGACACAGCAATTGCTGGCAACTGAGTTGCGCGATTTTGGGAGCAATTGGGTTGCGCAACTGATCGCTCAGGTGTGGACCCGGCTTTAGGCAGAAGCGGATGATTATTGTAAATTGTGTGGTGGTTTTATAATGTGGGCAAATATCCACCCGGGACTACCAAACTCACTTCACTTAGTCTGATTTGAACCCAGGCCCGTAGAAGTGAAAGGTATACAGTGATTTACCCTGCTGCACTTCTTACATATTTACAACAGGGGGTTGATGTCCATGCCTATCAGTATATGGATTGGGGACAAGCCCAAATCCAAATTATTTTTCGGGTTGGTTATGATTTGGTGTTTTTACACTTTTTTTTTCTCTACTGCTTTACAGAGCATTTTGCATTAAATTGGTTTAAATGGAGTATGAGGGTTAAGGGATAAATGTCAAGTGCTGGGACACAGTTACAGCTAATAGGGGGATAGTTGTTATAGTTTGGGCCCTTTGTCTTGGCAACTTTAAAACAATTTACTCAGAGGCAATTGGGAAAGCTTTTAATAGCAGTGGCCTATGAACAGTACTGTAATTGTCTATGTATTGATAACCCACATAAATAAACCATATAATTCAGTTCAGTTTAACCTCAGCACCCTGTTTTATCGAAGTATAACAATCATCTCAGCTTGCAGTTATGAATTAAACTACATATTGGTTCCACATTATTCTGGCTTTACTCACATGAAAGCTGTATAAGCAAATTGATATTGTTATTTCTCTCTAAATATAAAATGTTAGTAAAAAGATAACAACACACATTTCCAAAATAGGAGTGTTGCCCTGTACTTCAAATCTCCCACCAATAATTGTACAGTCAACAGTGCAGAAACCCCTATTTAAAAAAATAAAATAAAATAAAAAATAGAATAAAAGGTACTGTATCTGTGTAGAAAAGTGAGATTTACAAACGTCACAGTTACAAACCTGCTGGCCAGCCGAGCTCACCAGTTGAAACAGGAAACACGATTTATGGCTGCTGTAGCAGATGCTGAGAATTTTATAACAGCTCTCCTGCAGTCTTTTTTTTTCCTTTTTATTCCTCAGGTTAAAGGTGTGACATTTTTATCACACTGTACCATGTAAATCTAAACAACATACTAATTCAATGAAAGCATACAGCCCTGGTAAATTCGTTTTAGTTTACCCTTATCTTTGTTCTTCTTTGACAGTTTTCATTACAGAAGTAAATTATGTTTGTTGAGAGAGTTTTTTTTTTTTCATTGCAATTACCTGGTGACTGATTAGTTAGATTTAATATCGTGGTCTTTAAGACCCTGTAATTAAATACATATCATGGCCCTCTAACTCATTGATTTATCCTGTGACCAGTGGGTATTGATTAAGTATGAATTCTGAAGTCACTGTTTCAATTGCTTTTTGTGTTCTAGTATATGGTTGGTCTGAAAAAGAGAAACCATGTTTACAATTCTAAAACAAACTAAATAAATAAATAAATTATTAAAAAAAAAACACTTCAGGCGACTGACAAGCCTGTGCATTTAATTTTTGAGTGGTTTACTGTATTTCTGATTTGGGTTTTCACTATCTGCAAAAATCCGGTTAATGAGGTTTTGGAATAAATAGCTTTGAGAATTTTATTAACTGAATGTTCTCCTGGAATGCAATCTATTTCCCTGAACCAGCTCATTTAAGAGAGTTTGTATGTAATGAAAAAAACCCATCCAGATATCCCTTTGAGATACTGTTACTAGTGTATGAGGCTTTGGCTCTTGATATGCTAAAACCATACCTCTGGTAAGACAGTTCTCAAAGTGTCAATTCTGCTAGTAGACATCTTTGCATTGTAATGCAGAGATCATAACATGCAGTAACCACCGGCATTTTAAATAGGGTGCTAGAAGTGTTTGAGACCTATCAGTTCATTCATATTTGAGATATGCCTGCGTCTAGAGAGATCTATTGTCAGTCTAGCAGAAACTAAATAAATTAAATTGGGGCATGTGAGCAGAAACGCATGGTACATGTATAAACAAACTCAAATCAACTATATAGATTTTTTCACGTGTGTTGCTCATCACAATATGTTACATGCGTCTGTGTGCTCCATCCATCATTACTTGCTGATGACTGGAGTTGTGCTTTGCAGTGCTGTTTTTCTACAAACTTTGCCATTCCAGGGGCACCTGGGAGTCTAATGTTGGTCAATGCTGCTACTGTGTTGAGGGACAACCTAGTTGCACAGGTACCCAATATTGTGCCCCACGTGAAATCTTTGAGATCCTTCTGCTTTCTCATCATTTCTGCTGAATAGCTGCACACAATTCTCACGTAGCGTATATAGGTTATCAAGGGGAAGCATGACACTGAAGGTGACCACATACATTGTCAGCTAGGACATTTACTCATTTTACTTAAATTTGCAGTTTTGTTGCCCATATTATGTACAATTACCAAGATACATTTTTATATGTTCAGCTGTTGCATTATATCTGATTGTGTTTTGCAAAAATGCCTGTCATGTGTACAGCAGTCGAAATTGAAAATCATTTTAATTAAACTGGTAGGATCATTATCTTACATGCAAAAAATACTGATCCTTGTGTGGAAAGTATTTTAGGATGTTTGATTCTGTGAAGGCTTGTTAATCTTCTAACTTGTAAACAACTTGTTGGATTGATTTGGGAATGTGTATACTCCTTCATAATGCTGGAATAATGAAGCAAGCACCATTGCAAATCACAGTAACAAATTATTCCCCCCAAATCACTGAAACATTTGGGTGCACATTGGCATTGGTTATTTGCAATGTTAGGCAAACACACTTTTATATATTATTATTATTATTATTATTATTATTATTATTATTATTATTATTGTTGTTATTATTATAATTATAAATACAGAAAGCTGTCTCAAGCCAGACTTTGTCTGCTTCTATGTTGTGTCGATTACTTCAGTCCTAAATCTTTGGACTGAGATAACATGATACATCAAGTTCTGGCATCTCACAGGTATCTAATATACAAATGGTGTTCTCCGGGGACCCTAGTAAAACACAACGCTCATTAATCAGCTACATTTTAGCTTTTGACACACACAACAGCTTGGCCTAGTTTTCTCTTAATTGAATACTTCACTCTCAAGTGGTAGAAACAAAACTAAAACTTTTATGCACAAATAGTTTGTCAATGAATCACACACATGTTATCTGTAATATGTATGCATGCATGTTTCTTTTCTTCTTGCAGAGTTCAGCTTCACTGCTCTTCTCCTGTAATGCTCTTTAAACTGGCCCTCCTGAACACATTGCAGTTGGCATAGAGTGACTGGACAAAGTAAATTGAGAATGGTCGTTATAGCCCACAATGTGTAGCTCCCTGAGTTGTTTGAGAGGATAGAAGGGGGGTGTATTGTGCAGAGTTGAAGGTTTGTGGAATTTGGGCCACTATCACATCTGTTGAGAAGTACAATGCACACCGGATTGATCATGACCCTGTTGCAGCTGGATTTGCAGTTTCCAGTGGTCAATGCAGTCACTGTATTAAGTGTCAAGTCTACTACCACGTCCCTTTGGAAGTCACCGATCCTTCTGATTTCCCATGATTGTTGCTGAATAGTAGTGCACAACTCTAACATAAATGGGTCTAATACACCACATGACACGTCACATGATCACATACATTTGCATATAGCATGCAGCAGTGTGGAATAGTGGTTACGGCTCTGGACTCTTGACCGGAGGGTCGTGGGTTCAATCCCAGGTGGGGGACACTGCTGCTGTACCCTTGAGCAAGGTGCTTTACCTAGATTGCTCCAGTTAAAACCTAACTGTATTAATGGGTAATTGTATGTAAAAATAATGTGATATCTTGTAACAATTGTAAGTCGCCCTGGATTCTGGAGTCTGTATTAGCTTTCAAAGACATCTTGTGCTGGACCAAATCAAACCCTGATCGCTCTTGCGAAAGCGTGTTTATGTGATAATATCACTAGTTTCCATATCACATTTCTTTTATCATGAAACCAAAACTAGCCATTCCCAATCCGCGAAAGGGGAGGAGAGAAGTTTCGCAGGAGTAGGAGGGACCGCCGAAAGCAACATGAAAACAGCTGTTGACCAATCCCCAGACGGTATTTGTGACATTTTGAAGGGGCGGAAACAAGAAGGTAACAAGCGAAAAGGCAGGCGAAGACAGCCAGGGCAGAAAAAAAATAAAATACAAATACAAAAGTCTGTGTTGTACTACTGCTTCGTTTGAATATCAGTGAATGAATGCTATTACATACAACTACGATTAGTAGTAATAATATTATTATTATTATTATTATTTCTTTTGTCGAAAACCCAAAGCAAATTTAAAAACTTAATCGTGATGCTTCTGGGATTACCTTTATAGATAAGGGACCGCTTGGCATGCTGACACGGTATAGCCAAAATGTGCTCCCTTGAACTGGAACGGTGGGCTTGTTCTTACATGCCGAGAATTTGGGCTTCATATAATGTTTCTGTGTAGGCCAACATGTTGAAGTACTTTACGAGAGTAAACATATGTTTAAAACTAAAAGTTAATATCTTTAAAATGGTTAAAACATTCATACATTCTTTATTAGTATTCTAGTTTGTTTACATTTGTTAGTCTTGAGTTTGTTCGAAGTTCAATGTAATGGAGCACTGTGCCTTTAAGAAATGAATCATTTGAACAGAGGTAGGTGACGTCACAGATGACGTGTGAATATGTCCATGGACTTAAAAAAAGCGTACCGTCCGTAGTTGTAGCTTACTGCAAAGATAAGAAATAAAAGAAAATATATCTAAAAAGCTTTACCATCACTGAAAGAGACACTGCTTCAAGCAAACCTCTCTGTGAGTAGAAAAGAGTTTATTGTTTGTACTTATTAAATAAATAATACGTATTGCTTTATTAAACATTTAACTCAAACTGTGGCAAAAAAAAGTAGGCTAAAGAAGTCTTGTGCGTGTTTCGTTTAAGGTTGCAACAAACACAACATATACAGTATTATGATAATAATAGGAATAATACATATACTAATATTTGATACTGTAAATTATTAATTTTAAATTATTCAGTGTTGTGTGCAAGTGTTCGATATATGACGTCAGTGGAGCGTCTTGAGGCATGTACTGTTTTTTTGCTGCAAATATCAGGATGTTTAGTATTATTTTTTTTTACTATTTGCTTAATACGTGATAGCTTTCGACAACTTCGAAGTTGACTATAAAATCCAGTCCTGTGAAAGTCTTGCGATGTGATTTATAGCTGGAATTGAGTAGATTTGGTCAGGCGATAGCAAACCACTCCTCCTTCTCAACCCACTTGTATTCAACACGCGATAGCTGCTGTTTGAAGGGTGAAAAGGGCTTGTTTTGGTTCAGCGAGATTTTGCTCAGAATTTTTCTTGTGTTTTATTACCGCGAATGCTTTTGCGTCCTCGTTCGCTAAGTGCTAACTTTGATTTGGTCCGGCCCCTTGTTGAACTATAAAGCACTTCCAATGGTCACTTTATTAAATTTACAGTTGTAACTCCACTCCTGGTATTGCCCTGTGTACAAGAAGGATCCTGATTCCGAAGTTAACCTGAAGTTAACAGTTGAGAGATAGATTGCAAGCAGGTTCTTGAATAAAGAAAGAACCTGCTTGCAACCTATGTGTCTCCTCCATTTCTACTTCCCAGCTCGCAACTTGGATGAACAGTAAAATAATACCCCCACATTCCCCCAAAATAGAAGGCGCTAGAAGGCAAGTCCCTACTCCCTTCAGAATCTCAACCCGAGCTATCTTTACTGTTTGGTCATTTCCAGTGCCGGGCTTCTTCTCACCAGTACCTAAACATACTATTCTAGGAGGCTGCTTCCTGTTTTAGAAGTGTTCCACCTAAAGATGTCCCTCTTACACTTTTGAAGTCAAAGCTGTAGATAGGCTTCTGTAAAGCAACTTGAGAAACCACACTGCAATAGGTTATATTACAGAGTACCGAAACTATAACCTTGAAAAGTACGTATTCATTATAAGTTGGTGTACGATACAGTAAAAGAAAAAAAAGGTTTGGTTGTTTTATAATTGGTCTTTTTCCCCAGTTGTTTAAAAATTCTGTGATAACAACTCAAACAAATGTTTTATGACAGCCTCTATTGATCATCTTGTATTAGTTTGAACAATTAATAACAGTGTGCAAACCAAATATACCTGTACATTACTTCCAATTACATTTAAAATTAGAATTACTTTGAGCTTGAAAGATCCATCTGCTGCAATAATGTTTCTGAGATTGGCACACAACCCTGTTTATTTATGCATTAATCTGCCCAGATAATAAGGGAGTTTGTGAAGCAGTACATTTTAAGGAAAGAAACAGAGCGGGGTTGATTGGCTGTCAAGGCATGATGTGACATTATAGCCAAAAAAGAAGATTGCAGTTAGAATCGGAATTGAGCAACCTATTTACCCACGCATTTACCCAAAATGTGTTACTAGTATAAACTAAACCAGTTGCTAATGTGCAATTGTTTTTCTAGTAGGCGAATGTTAAGCAGTGTAGCTGTGTGGAGGTGGCCCTTGGTGTTTTCAAAGTTTTCATATAAGACATGTTTTAATTACTTTATTTTAATTTTTAACAATGCTCCATCTCTTACTTTGAACACAGGTATACTATTAACCCATGCTTTCTTATATACTGGACATCTTCAAATAATTTAGATGGATTTGAATTTTATGTTTTTGTATTCTAGATGTCACATTTTCATACGTTATGTGTCAGAGGTTAGGTTTGTGTCACTTTACAGGCAAGTTTATTTTAGAGTAACCTTCTCTTCTATACCCCCCAGGTTGTTTGGATCTCCAGACGACCCCTGGAGCGCACAGGAACCACACAGACAGGTATGTAAAATGATTGTTCTTAATTATGTTAAACAAAAAAAAAAAGGGAGGACAGTTTTTATACAAAGAAATGTCAACAAGAACACTTTTACCTCCTAAAACTATAGTTTTCCCAGGGATACTATAATTGAATGTCCACACAGTAAGTATTCAGGTACATAAACAGTATAGTTCAGTCCCACTGGAGGATTTCAAGATGTCCCACACTGTTTAGAAGCCAGATTAATTATGTCCAGAATACCATTATAATGTCACCTGACCTTCAATGGTCACAGTGCGTCTCATTCCTCAAAGGACAAAAAGCAATCTTCTCCAAAGTCGTCTTCACCATAATGCAGGCACTTTAATTTGTCCACGAAAGTCCAACTGGCTCCTTGCCAATACTTTGCATCCAGATCCCATGCCTGCCTCTAGGGGGTGCTCCCTCCCTCCGTGACGTCGATCCTGGAGAAACAATGAGAACAATCCATCCTTAATACTCGCTCTCCCCTCCCCGTGTCACTCTCTGAGCAGGGCTAATTCACACACCCCACATTTGTACAACTCCCAACAAAAGCATTAGTCTTCTGAACCGGCCACTGATACTTAACTCTAGTAAGCGAGAGCCTCGCTTATCGGGGTGTCTGCAGGTGATACAACAGTCCATCTTCTCTGCAAGCCTTCTGGAATGGAGGGAGATAGAAGGCAAGCCCTGGAGATAGACAAAACTAAAATGTATCAGCACTAGTAATGAAATAAAGAGATCTTCCAGTCCAACAGTATAATTACTCCATTCACAGTCCCCATGTACTGGAGTCGTGTAACAGTTAACAATAACTAAAACACCAGCATCCATCAAATGGGACGCTCACATAAACAACACCAGCATCCATCAAACGAGACACTCACATACACAACAAAAGTTAAACTTGCAGTCCGTGTGAAACAGTATTCTCTTAATCTCGGTAATGCAAAGAGTACTTAAGTGTCTTTTCTGTGATGTTGAGTCTTCACTGCATTTTAGTTGTGCCATTTTGTTTCCTTCTGCTTCTCTTCAATGTATTTATTGCTTAGGCTCCAGTACTGCTGTTCTTCCTTCCATGTCCAAGCCACAGTCCGGTGCCAGTGTGTTCTCCCTCTCTGTTCATTTAGTTCCAGTTATATAGGGGAACTAATCAAGTGGTGCTAATGACTTACATCTGACTAAAATTAAGGTCCCAATCCCCTGTGACCATGCTCGTGGTAAAATAATTAAAAAGATGAAAACACATACATAAAACTCCTTATTGGGGTCTCCCTTTGGGTACATAAAACATATCATTTAACCCCTTATTGGGTCCTCCCTTTGGGTATAATAAATAATTAAAACACACAGTGTAAAAAATACAATCATTAGTGCAATTAAAGCAGTGTACAATAAAACCACCAGTGAATAAAACAATTAAAATGTTGGTCATTTGTAACATTACACACAAACAAACATTCCTTTGCAACAGCATTCCTAATTTCCTGTGTTATCAAACAGCAAGGCACCCGGTAAGAGTTAATGGTTTGTTTGTCCAAAGAAATGTTAATAGTCAGCCTTGAGACAGGTCACTAAGGAGAGAGGCACCTAATGTCTGTTGTATTTCTTTTCATGCCAAAAAGCTGTTCATTCACAGTCATGGTTCGTGAAGATGCATGCAGACAGGCATATAATGTGAAGACTGTGTCAGCATATTTATTGCCCCTTTCCAGTTTCTCCATGTCTGAGGAATAAATGAATAAGAAAAACTGCAGGATAATATGGTGAGTGGTGAGTGTATAGATTGAGGTTTCAAGCTATTTTGTTGCTGCTGAGTCAATGGGAAAGTAAGAAAATGCCCTTTCAACCATTTATATATATATATATATATATATATATATATATATATATATATATATATATATATATATATATATAATTTACAATGCCCAATTTTTTACCCCATTTTTTACCTCTGCAATGTTCTCCCTAATTACAGCTCAGTACTGCATCCTTCCAACACCAAAAGCATCCAAAGGAGCTTGATACATTTCCCCCCACTCAATATTGTTTTCATTTACCACAGTAAGCTGCAACAGAGAGCATGCACTTGTGTAAATCTTAGAGACATGTTGCTAGGTTATAATGAGAGAATCTACTAAAAAAAGTAAAGAGAAGGTTAAAGGTACTGATTTAATGGCCTCAGAATGGATGATTTCTGTGTTAATAAGTAGACATGTTTACCACCACTGAAAGTGCAACCAGTGTCCTTTCTTTAATATAGAATGGTACCGGTAGCTCTATGTTAGTTAGCATTTACAAAAGAGAAACTTTTGATATCTTTTTTTGAGTTTGTCTCTACTCTCCTAGAAGCTGCTTTTAATTTAATTGGAATGATACTGCAAGCTCACCAAAGTCTTGCCGCTTTGAGCTGAGACTGGCTTTTTAACCCTTTTGCGGTCCTATGTCGTACCAGGTCCGCCATTAAAATTTTTCCTTTCCGGTCCAATATCGGACAAAGGCATCAATCACAGGTCCCTAGTTGGTTTTTCTCCGTAAAAAGCAGAGAAAAGCTTTCAATGGCCGAGAGAGGCCGAGAGAAGCCGAGAGCAATACGCATAGTCCCTTCACCACAGACATAACATGGACATAAACAAACAAGATAGCTGCTTCCGCATCCAGCACCAAGCTTCTGCCAAGCTTTTTTAGTTATTATAGTAATAAAATAATGACTTGGATCGCATTATTGAGGAGTCTGGTGATAAATCGAGTGATCAGGAGATGATTTATCAGTATGGATGACTATGAAGAAATATGTGATAAATACAGTGAACAAGGGGTGGGGCTGGGCTGGAGATGCAGTACTGAGTGTCCTGTTGATATGCAGTGCCTTTTAAACCTGTTTTACTGTGAATAAAATTACTTTAAAACAGCGCGTGTAAAATAAACAGCGCGTGTGAAAATAAATTGGACCCGACGCGCCTGATAGGCGCTGAATAAATGGACCACAAAAGTTTAATCTTTATCAAAAATCAATACCATAGAAAATTGAAAATTAAAGGAAATGTTTCACCTGAATGGTTTTACATGTGTAGACTAAGTGGGGCACCTGGCTGTCAGTCATTTGGAAGTTTGCAGATTGCACTGTCAACATGGCAATGGGACCTTCTTGAAACTCTTTGGCTCAATAGATAGGCAATGACATACAGCACTACGGTCAGTAGTAGATGAAGTGTATGTCCATTGATAGAGATTTTAGGCAGCCTGTGTGAAATTAGTTTTGGGGGACTCAGCTAAGTTCTTTAAATCACAAAACCACTATCCATTTTTATCAAGGTGCTTTGAGTTCATGAACTGCTCTAGTTGCCTACCTTGGATACATATGTAGCTCACAAAATTTGAACATTTTATAAATGCACTATATTGCCAGAAGGCTTTTATTACCTTGACAATTGGTATTAATGGGATAGGTGTGGTTACATACCTGTAGGTTATAAGAGCTAAAGGGGTGAGACACAAGAGAGAGAGCTGGGGACAGAGTGGAATGAAATTGATCAGTTTGAATGTGAGCTGGAGACAGAGCTGACTGAGTGCAAGATGCCGTTGAGAGCGAGTAAGCTGAGATGAAGGCAATGCGCTGGTTCAGGATGCTGTGTCAAGAGTGAGTGAGCTGAGACAATGGCAGTGCACTGATTCAATGGATACTGTGTCGAGAGTGAGTTAGCTGAGATGAAGGCAGTGCACTGATTCAATGGAGGCTGTTGAGAGCGAGTGAGCTGAGATGAAGGCAGTGCACTGATTCAGTGGATGCTGTGTCAATAGCGAGTGAGCTGTGAGGAAGGCAGTGCACTGGTTCAGGAGGCTGTGTCCAGAGCAAGTGAGTTGAGACGAAGGCAGTGCGCTGGTTCAGGATGCTGTGTCGAAAGCGAGTGAGCTAAGATGAAGGCAATGCACTGATTCAATGGAGGCTGTGTCAATAGCGAGTGAGCTGAGAGGAAGGCAGTGCGCTGATTCAGGATGCTGTGTCGAGAGCGAGTGAGCTGAGACAAAGGCAGTGCGCTGATTCAATGGAGGCTGTGTCGAGAGCGAGTGAGCTGAGACGAAGGCAGCGCGCTGGTTCCATGGAGGCTGTCCAGAGTGAGTGAGCTGAGACGAAGGCAGTGCACTGATTCAATGGATGCTGTGTCAAGAGTGAGCTGAGACGAATGCCATGCACTGATTCAATGGATGCTGTGTCGAGAGTGAGTGAGCTGAGATGAAGGCAGTGCACTGATTCGATGAATGCTGTGTCGAGAGTGAGTGAGCTGAGACGAAGGCAGTGCACTGATCCAGGATGCTGTGTCGAGAGCGAGTGAGCTGAGAGGAAGGCAGTGCGCTGGTTCAGGATGCTGTGTCGAGAGTGAGTGAGCTGAGACGAAGGCAGTGCACTGATCCAGGATGCTGTGTCGAGAGCGAGTGAGCTGAGAGGAAGGCAGTGCGCTGGTTCAGGATGCTGTGTCGAGAGTGAGTGAGCTGAAACGAAGGCAGTGCACTGATCCAGGATGCTGTGTCGAGAGCGAGTGAGCTGAGAGGAAGGCAGTGCGCTGGTTCAGGATGCTGTGTCGAGAGTGAGTGAGCTGAGACGAAGGCAGTGGTTCCATGGAGGCCAAAACTCAAAAGATAAGCTCTTTTTTTGTAGAGCTCTCGCCTTCAGTTCTTGAAATCTTTCAGAATGGTGTGCTGACCCTCTAGCTGCACAGGTAAAACTGCTGACTGTTAAAAAGAAACAAAGTCACTTGCAGGGAACTGTTTTATCTCTTTGCAATTGTTGTATCGCATAAATCAGAAGGAGTCAATTTAATACCACAATATAGGGTTACCTGCATAGAAATGCACTGGGTGTGACATTCTATTCTGGGTAAAACAGCATATTAGGACTAACAGTTTAAAGTCTAAAAGGTTAACCAAAAAATGAAATAATACAAAAAATAATAACAACAACACATGTTGCTTGCTACTTCTTGAAATGAACTCCAAAAGTGCAAATACAGAGTATGCCATGTTTGAATCTTCAGTTGTGCAATTGTTTACTGTGAAGACATAAGATATAGTCTCAGATGGTGCTCTTTTATCACAACAGACAGGGAGCTAGGGGTTTGACGTCATTATGTGACAGGGATTATGTGCAACAACCAATGTTGGATAGAAACACAGAATACAATACACATATATTTTATTCAGTATTTTCTCACTTCCAAATTATATGTATGACAATGTAGGCCACTGAATAATCAGGGTATGTATATAAATCAAGGCAAGGGATTGGGATTGGGATGAAGCATTGAGCCCATTTGATTAATTAGGTTGGTGCATTATGATTTAGCACCTCATAGTTATAATAATCCTCCCAGAGGCTTTTGTGTTATCATATTAATATAGAAATATAGACGTCTCAAATACAAAGCCAAGTGAAAATACAAAGTACTGAACTAATTAAACCTATCAACACCAAATGGAATTTAAAGCCTTTGCCTTAATTTATACAATAATGCACATATTACTGGAAGCAATTTGGCCAGCTATTTAGAATTAAATCAGCATTGATTAGCCTTAGTCTTAAAGACAAGTTGCTATCCCATGTCTGGTAAACCCATTTTCTCTGTTGTTATTTAACAGGGATTGAATTACAACCATGAGCTTACTTTTTAATGCACTACAATGACATCCTTTTTTAAGCAGGTTAAGAAAACTGATGTCATTAAAATTATGCAACCATAAAGTCATTTTAAACTGATTGTAGCTAAAAAGAAAAAGGACTTTGATGTGCTAAATATATCTCAGATGTGCAGTTTTGAAAGACACACAAGTTATAGCAAACATGTACTGTATTTTCATTTTAAAACATAGTATGGGGTGCTACATTAGGTACAGAAAGTTTGCATTTTCCATGCTTTAGTCTCAGGAAATGAATGCTGATGTCTGAAAACATATTGGTCAACAGGGGAAGCAGTTGGATAATGCCAGGAAAGGAATATAATAGGTTTCTACAGCAACACCTACCAGAGTTATCAGGACCCAACCTATGGGGGTAATTAGTACAAATAAATACATCAATAAATAAATACATATTGCTTAAAATCAACATTTGGAATTACAACACATCATTTTCCAGTCTTACTCCACTTCAAATACGTGGACATGTATTAATCTAATAGAATACTATTTTGACTATGTTGGGGTATTGGACCTTTCGTTCTGTCGTATCTAATGCAATGATTGACATGCCACAAATAAGATATTGGTAACACCATCAAATTTAGACAAATGGCTGATTACTATTGTTCTTGGATAACTTTACCTAAAATAACATTAGGTAGTCCAGGATTAGTGCTAATCTGGGTGTGTAAAACCAGCCAAAAATGACATACTTTAAATCAAGAATTATATTTATTCAGCTTGAGGCTGGACTCTTCTCTCCAAAATCATGCATGCACATATTATTTATTTAGCAGACGCCTTTATCCAAGGCGACTTACAGAGACAAGGGTGTGTGAACTATCTAAAATAAAGTAAAGTTAAGAAAGCACTTCTGTTACATGAGCTTTGCAAAACTTAGAGCACTTCAGAGCAGGCTGTCAGGGATTCATCTTAATGTAAGCAGACAACCTGACCTCTCCTACCATTTGATATATTTTTGAAGTGTATATTAAATTCTATCATGTCATATTTTCATTTCACAAAGCTAACAATCCTTCACTTCAGACTACCTGTCAATGCTGGAACTTTCTTTTACCATTATCCTGTGTCTTTTTTTTGTAAGGTCTCAATCTACATATAGTGTGTATATATATATATATATATATATATATATATATATATATATATATATATATATATATATATATATATATATATATATATTTATTTACAAGAGCTAGGTATTCAATTTGCATTTTTATGGAATAATTGAATGGGAGGTCAGTCTTTTTCACAGATAGACGCATCTCTTAGTGTGAAAGCTGATTGACACTATAATGAACATTGGGTTTGTTGGCAAGGAGGGGCAATGCACAGCTACATGTGACGATGCTTCTTAAAACTGTACTGCATTTGTTGATTTTTATAGGCCATTCATACCATTGGTATGGCAACAGGACAATGTTCCGTGTGCTGAAACCTGGGACATAGTAATTCAGTGCTATTTGTTTAACCTTTTATGTGTCTTAGACTGGCGATCTCTTTAATGTGCCAGTGAATGAAGGTTTCAGTAAATATAGCATTAAAAATAAAGGTTAAGATATTTCTGATAGTAAGTATAACCCTTATAAATGTATAAAACACATTCAGATATCATCTTGCATACAATTAATTTTTATATACATAGTGTGGCAGGGCTGCGGCCTGTCCCTATAAAATAATAAATAATGTCATTTGGTGGAGGTCTTGTTTGTAATTAAAAAAAGGTGTGTTTAATTTAGATAATTGAAAGAAGTTTGCAGCAGGTGGCCAGATCTCCTTTTTAATGGGAGTAGCGCTGAGCTTAGCCACCTTCTATTTTATTAGCTGTTTTTGGATTTGTGTATTATTATGTACACGTGTGTGTATTTTCTTCTGCGTAGGGATACCATTACTGGTACTCTAGTGGCGGCCACCAGTAACTGGAACAATTCCCTGTAAATAAATAAAACCTGAAAATAAATCACCCATATAATAAAAAAGCAGAAAGAAGGGGCATTGATTATTTATCTTCCAGCACCATCTTTACTAATACCTTATCTTTATACCGTTGTCCCTCGCTAAACCAGACATGTTGAGAGACAACAGGTTGTCCGATTTAGTAGCTACTTGTTCTCCTGTTTATTTTCATCCTGTCTTTGGTGTCAGTATAACAGCCTTTTTTTTGTGTGTCTCTTTGTATCATGCAAGTCACAGTGACCCAGTGTCACGCTTAACTGTATGGCATATCCGAATGTACGGCATAACTGTGCTTGTATTAGCAAGGGGCAACTGTATCACTTTCTGTGTGAAGCAGCTGTTTGTCATGTGGTGTCAGTGAGCCAAAGTTGCGCAGAACATGGCCTGATCACTGGTTTGGGATCGTTTACTGAGTATAGACTAGAACAGTTTTTTTTTTGTTTTTTTTTAGTCGTCGCCAATGTTTTTTCTCCCCAATTTTGTATGCCCAATTATTATCTGCATCCTCGGCTCACCGCTCACAACCCACCGTCGACTCGGAAACCAGCGGCTGGAGCACGCGTCCTCCGAAAAGTGCTCCTGCCAATCCATCATTTTTCGCACTGCGGATCCACAGTGAGTCCACCAGACCTATAGTGCCGGAGGACAACACAGATCTGGCAGCTCCACTGCAGAACCACAGGCGCCCTATCAGCAACAGGATCCCCTGCCAACCTAAGCCCTCCATACCCGGGCGGCGCTTGGCCAGTTGTGCGCCACCTCCTAGGAACTCCTGGTCACGGTCAACTGTGACATAGCCATGGTCTAATGCTTTTATATGGAACAAAACGTGCAGCTCATTGATTAATCAAAAACAGTCTAAAAGCAAGGGAGATTGGGGGATTGCTGTCTATGCATTTACCGCAGGCTGACAGATAGTTATATGATTTATTACAGAAGAAGCTGCCTGCACATTAAATTCACTTGAGTTTTACTAAAAAAGAAAAAGAAAATCCCTATCTGCACCCCGTCAAATAGTGAATATATACAGTATAGTCTGTCAAATTTCCAATTGTAATGCGTTTCATGTCATTCATATTATTGGAGCAGATAAAACATGACAATAATTTATAATTTTGCAGTGCATAGTGAGTCTTTAAAGATACAATTTCCAAAGTAAACTGGAAGATATTACAGTCAAATCTATTTAGTATCACTCTTTCTTCTTTGGCTATTAGGAAAAAGTAATTTGGAGGTTTGACGAGGTGGCAAAATGCCATGGCAAAGGGTGTGTTTCTTCATTGGGCTACACAAATGTATATGCAGAACTAATAGGAAGATTGCATTACTGCCAGGAGGAAAAAAAACTAGTGTGATGCAAGGGGAACCGTGGTGCATTTCAATAGAACTAGAAAAGAGACTTTCCAGTTTCCACAATACCATTCATGTGTAGAAGGCTTTGAAGAAATACATTTTAAAAATCTGTCATAACAAAAAAGGCTGCGGACCCATCTAGAAAGGTCTGCAAGATATTTGCAGAGATTCCTCAGTGATTACCACCTCCTTTCATGGATGTCAGGGGTGGAAAACATATGCAGTATTTATTAGGGGGGTATAAACCCCATTGGATAAACATCAAAACAAGGGCAACAACTCAAGTAAGATAGTCATTAAATGTATTTATCTAAATGCTAGACATTTGTCTCAAAAGCAAAATGTTAGAACTTGAAGCTACTGCACTAACAAGTAACTATGATGTGATAGGTGTTACAGAAACTTGGTTAACCAAGAGTGATGGATACAAATATATTATTAGTGGGTATACATTGTATAGGAAAGACAGGCAGGACAGAAGAGGTGGAGGGGTAGCGCTATACATAAAAAATAGTCTTGAAGCCCAAGTGTTAAATCTGGAAGTAAGAAACAACGCAGAATCAGTATGGGTCAGATTAATGGACACAAATTAAATGGGCATTATAAGAGGGGCATGCTATAAACCGCCAAATTCAGATGCTGAGCAAAATAATCTGTTATACAATGACATTAGAAATGCATGAAGCCATGCTAATGGAATGGGGGATTTCAGCTTCCCCCATATAAAATGGGAAAACCCGGTGGGGAGCATGACAGCTGAAATTGAAATGGTAGAAATGATAAATGACTGCTTCCTAACACAATTTAGTCTTTTCAAATAACAAAGACAGAATAACTAAAACAGAGGTCAGAGAACAATTTCTCTGAATGGTTCAGAGAACCATTAGCAAAGTCAGATCACAACATAAAAGTAACAGTATCCTGAGATACAGTCAGCATGGTTTTAGGAAAGGGAGGGTGCAACATCGACAATAGATAATTGCAAAGCATATGACATGGTTTATTTAGATTTCCAGAAATCTTTTGACAAAGTCCCGCATAAAATATTAATTCTCAAACTGAAACCAGTAGGGATTCAAGGAAATGCATGTACATGGATTAGGGAGTGGTTAACATGTAGAAAACAAAAAGTATTGATTAGAAGAGAAACCTCAAAATGGAGCAAGGTAACCAGTGGAGTACCACAGGGATCAGTATTAGGTCCTCTGCTATTCCTAATCTACATTAATGATTTAGATTCTGGTATAGTAAGCAAACTTGTTAAATTTGCAGATGACATAAAAAGAGTGGCAAACATCGTTGCAGCATCAAAAGTCATTCAAAATAATCTAGACAACATTCAGAACTGGGCAGACACATGGCAAATGACATTTAATAGAGAAAAGTGTAAAGTATTGCATGCAGGAAATAAAAATGTGCATTATAAATACCATATGGGAGATACTGAAATTAAAAAAGGAATCTATGAAAAAGGCCTAGGAGTTTATGTTGACTCAGAAATGTCTTCATCTAGACAATGTGGGGAAGCTATAAAAAAGGCTAACAAAATGCTTGGATATATAATGAAAAGTGTTGAATTTAAATCAAGGGAAGTAATGTTAAAACTACAATGCATTAGTAAGACCCCATCTAGAATATTGTGTTCAGTTGCTGCTCTAGAAAGAGTGCAAAGAAGAGCGACCACAATTATTCTTGGTTTAAAAGGCATGTCATATGCAGACAGGCTAAAATAATTTAATCTATTCAGTCTTAAACAAAGAAGACTATGCGGCGATCTGATTTAAGCATTCAAAATTCTAAAAGGTATTGACAATGTCGACCCAAGGGAATTTTTTGACCTGAAAAAAGAAACAAGGACAGAAAAGAATGAAACAGGGGTCACAAATGGAGATTAGATAAAATAGGAGGCACTTTGTTACACAGAGAATTGTGGGAGTCTGGAACCAACTCTCCAGTAATGTTGTTGAAGCTGACACCCTGGGATCCTTCAAGAAACTGCTTGATGAGATTCTGGGATCAATAAGCTACTAACAACCAAACAAGCAAGATGGGCCTAATGGCCTCTCGTTTGTAAACTTTCTTATGTTCTTCTTATGTTCTAAACCCAAACTGAATCATTGATCTAAAAAAAAATGTTACGCTTCTCAGAAATAAAGCATGTATTTCTTCAGCTGTCTTCCTAAGGCATGTTAAAATGTCAATTCATTCAAATGGAAGAGAATGCCTTCTACTAATGCATTCTTGCATTGGTTAAATTCTGCTCTTTTACAGAAAAGAAATAGCACTGCGTAGCTTTAACCTTTTAACTAAGCTGCTTCTACAGCCCACATTAATTGCAATCTTGGCATTTCATTGCAATTAGTTTCCATGACAATTAATACATTCCTTTTAAAGTGTTTTGTCAGCAAACATTGTAAATAGATCAAGCTAGGTCTTCCCTTGCTGTGTTTCCAAACTTCATTATGTTGCTAATTGAGTTCATATAGCAATCATACTAGAGTGAAGGGCTGAAAAACATTTTCTGTGAGAATCACATTGTGAGCTGAACTTTTAGTGTAAAAATATCTCAAATGCTCTAATAGAATATCCATATCTTTGCATGTACAGTATACATGTACTGTATATACACACCCATTCACCATGCCAGAATTGAACATGAATGGTTTGCATGACAGAGACTTCAGACAATCCAGATTTGGATGAACTTGACCAATACATTCACCATCACAAACCTCTGCCTACCACTCTGCACCAACTGGATGAAATATTAATGAGGAATTGGATGCACATCCCGCATGTCCCATTCCAGGACCTTGTGGAGTCTATGCCATGGGTGCAATCAGGGAAAATGGTGGCCCAACACAATAATAGGTCAAGGTCATAAGAAAGTGGTCATGCGGTGTAAGGGATGTTGTTTTTCTATTCCTGTTATTCCCTTTGCCATGAATATATGACACATTGTAGTTGAAAGATTGATTTAAAGGTACGTTTAACCACACACATATCCAGTTTTGTTTTGAAAGGTGAAGGAAAAGACGACAGACTACTAAACAATGACCATTTTCATTCTGTAACCTTCGCTCTGTATTTCCCACTTCATATTTATTTCTGAAGTTGGACAGTCAGTAAATGTCAATCTGAGACACTGTGGGCGATATATTATCGGTATAACTGCCCTTTGGTTCCATCAGTAATTTATTCAGGTTTTTCATATTGTTAATTTTGCTGTCAGCAGCACATTGCTCGGACAGTATAAAGCAGTGGAATTCATAAAAAATGTATTTTCACATCTCACTACAATGTAGTGGAAAAAATAAATTGTAAGAGTGGCTGTCAACTGGAAAAGACTTCTGCTATGATAAATAAGGCCATCCAAAAAAAAAAAAATCTGCAAATGGGACGATATGCTACAATGAGAATGAATGATGATAAGTAGTTTATGTTTAGAATTTTTAATAAGCAGGAGAATAGCAACTCTAGAGCATTGGACCCCTTATTTTCCAAGTACTGGATGATGCTTAATTACCTTTTAGCTGAAAAACAAAAAGAATTTGTACCAAACACCAATGTCTACACTGGAGGTACATCACATACCCAAATGGAGTTCGGCCGACAAAAGCTGAAACTTGCACCCCCATCTCACTGTTCTGTCTCCTGCCAATAGAGAACAACAGGCCTAAGATAGATACTCCCATGAGGAAAACACTTTGCATTCATGCCTATACATTATTTCAAAAAGCACACTGACAATCACAGGGTTAAAGCATAGGCAGGAACAGGCATAAAACTAGTGTACTGAAAGCATTACATTAACTGGGGCAGCAGTGTGGAGCAGTGGTTAGGACTCTGGACTCTTGACCGGGGGGTCGTGGGTTCAATCCCAGATGGGGGACACTGCTGCTGTACCCTTGAGCAAGGTACTTTACCTAGATTGCTCCAGAAAAAAAAACAACTGTATAAATGGGGTAATTGTATGTAAAATTAATGTGTAAAAAATAATGTAATTGTATGTAAAAAATAATGTGATATCTTCTAACAATTGTAAATCGCCCTGGATAAATAAATAATAATAATAATTAACTGTATTCAAATTAAAATGCACATACCATACCATGAGATCTTTAATGTTTACCTCCTACCTTCCTAGTAGTATTGGAAACTACAAGGAAACTAAACCAGTACTGCTGCAGATAAGTATGAATTCTGGCAGAATTTGCTGTTAAAGAATTAAACATAACTGGGTAGCAAATTCGTATGGGCTTGGGTGCCCTTATAAAAGTCTACCATAGTATAAACATAGAAAGGTGTAATAAAGCATAGTGAAGGAATGATAAAGCATATGTGAGCATTTTACAGCAAACCATGGTAAAATATAGTAAATGTATAGTAATACCATGAGAAAAGCATGGCAAAATTACTGTACAGATTTATCATGGTAAACATTTATGAGAGTACTTTCACATCAGGCCGTTGGACAGTTCTTAATGGATATAAGCTTTGAAAAGGTCCACAATTAGCACAGAGAGATGGCTTAAAAGTTTCCTACACGTCCAGACTGTGCTGAAGGTATTCTCCATTGTGGAAAATGCTGAACCCATATAATGCCCAGCCAGCAGACTGAGGTGGCCATTGTCTTTACTGATTGCAAAACGACAGCGTATTGTAGGGGGGCTTGGAAGAATACATTTTGTCAAGACAGTATTTACATGAATGAACAGGTAACAGGTAAATTGAGTTCATCTGGAGTCTTAGATTTTTTCCCCCAAAAAAGTCATTCATTTATCAACGAGTTAAAGCAAATGAAGAATGCAGGTTCAAGGCCATGACGCTATGGTTGATGTGCTGATGAGAGGTTGAGAGCTGAGCAATGCGCTTCGCTGACCTGCATTTCCAAAGCCCTCTCTAAGCTTCTGGGAGCATTCCAGCACACTGGGGGGATATTGTCATTCTGCGTGCCTGAAAACAGCTTGTAATTGGATTTAATAGCTCCAGTAAGGATGTAAATCAACTGCAAACAGATAAAATGGGATCGCAAATAGAATATTAAATGCAACTGAGCCTTGAGAACAAACATGTCAGTAAGTTTTATCCATATTGTCTGTAGCACTATACATCTACAAGTCATAGAATATGTTTATATCAATTGACTAGACCTCAATGTGTGTACACATGCACATGTGTAATTCTTAAATCTGAGAATTATTAACCATGTGTTACCTAGTGCTGAACCTTTGAACTTTCTATGTGTGATTCAGTTATGAGGGTGACTAAACAAATTAATGCCCTCTAAAACAAGCAGCAAGCATCATCATTAACTGAGGCCATCTGTGTTTCAGAAGAGTCTGAATAGTATTCAAGAATATTTCCATGACTAACTTCCCTGTTGTGAACTTCAGTTCCCTTGAACAGTGTAATTATTGCTCTATTAGTGGATATGAGAATTGCTGTACAGTGATAGAGGCTTCCATAAACAGAAAGATGCGATTGCATTAAAATGAAAAATATCTTTACTGAATTGTATTGTTGAGCCATTAAAAAGAAACCATCAAAAAGCACTTGCATCTATTAAATGTCACCTTGTCTGAATCTGCAGATTTTCCATAATATGCACTGATTTGAAAAGCTTTTACGATTTCATTTGGATAGCTTTAAATAGTGCTCTTATATATTGACATTTTAATGTACAGTATAATGCTTTTAATTTAATTATTTAATGATCAGCTCCCATTTGCTGCAAAGTATTTTACATAATTGCATGAAGAACAGATATATTCATAATGGTAGTCCATAATGCAAAGTTGTTTTTAAGTTATGTTAACTGTGCTGGCAATGTTATTCTGGATGAGACCAGATGACTGAGGTCAGATATTTTCAAAACATGATCAAGCCTACATAATTTAATAACATATGCTGGAAATATTTCTATTTTTATTTTGATTATACTGTAACTGTCACGTTGCTACAACTCAAAGAGCTATATAACACTGCCATGTTGTTTATCAATTCAAAAATACCTTTTGAAATCCGAACCTTAGAAGACCAGACCTCACTATAGTATACAACTTTTACATCCTTCAATGGAAAATCAGTCTTGCTGAAGTTAACCTGATTATCATTTAAATGAAAATATTGTAAACACAGAAAGAAAAAATCTTTTCAAGTCATAATAATACACATCCAAGCAGCTGATAAAAAAGTGTCAGATCAGCCAAATATGTGTAGAACAGTTCATAAATATTAATAGTTCTTTGATATTTTTTGGTAGAAAGCAATGAATAGCAGGTCACCATGCGTACTGTATCTTAAATGATTAATGATAATGCTATTCAGGTATTTTCTAGTATTTAATCTGTTTAGCCCAAATCGTGAAATAGCTTGTTTCATCTTGTCATCTATCATTTGACTCCTGACCCATAAGATAGTGAAAACACTAATTAGAAGGGTGTTTTAGCCCCTATTGTGCATTGTTTGACTTAAGACTGTTTTGTATAAAAAAAAATGTATACCATTTTTTATAACATCATCCCTTTTTTAGGATATCTTGAAACAAAACTCCCTCTCTACAGCAGTTACTGCATAATGTAATATTTCTTAATGCTTGTCATTTAAGGTTTAACTTAAGTGTTATATTACAGTACGGTACATGAGTGATACAAGCACAGGGTACAACGCTTTCAGTATTTTCAGCTTCCTTGTTAATGGTGAATTGGTTGTAATTGAGTTATTTTTTAAGGTCTATTTTTTATTTATAAATGTATCGTGTACCAATATGTATACATAAGTATTTATTCATTGGCACTCAAATTGTCTCAATTTTTAAAACGTTTAGAACCGGCTGTGCATATGAGTACCTGCACTGTTTAGTTGAGAATGTCTCCCCTGCCTTTGGCTATATACCCAAGCAATCTGTTTGCCTTTGTGTTTGACAGCGATGAATCTATTACATCACTGAAGTCTTTCTCTTGGGGTGCCTGTTCCAGTTCTGTTCCCCCACATTTGGTCTTTGGATCTTACGTTTTTTGCGACCGACGTTTAACACTTTACATTTGTTGACATTGAATTTAATTTGCCAATTTTCCGCCCAGTTTGTTTTCATGGTCTAAGGGATAGGTGTACTAAGATGGGCCAGTCGCAGCTCAAACATACCGCAATTTGCATTTTAGTTGAGACACTTAACAAAGTAAAAATGGGGGGCACCGCGGGATACATAACAACAGACATCTGACTAAAATTCAAAATAAAATAACTTCCTCTCTGTAATGCACATATAGTGAAGCAAAAATGTAACTTTCTGTGAATTAACTATGCATAAAGCACCTTGTAATCAACGCTATATTTAAAAAAAAGGTAACATTCCCACTCGTGGATCATTTTAATGAGCAGTTTTTAAACTATAAATAGCCTGGCTAAACGGCGGTCGGGAGTTCAGTTCAGTGACAGACAAGCAAACCAAGTGCCAAACCAATTTTCTTCAGTTCAGATATTGTATCAAAAGGGAGAGACAGAAACGGAAGTTAGACTGAGAAGTTGTTTATAGTTTGAGCTCCGGTACTGTATTTACTGTAGAAATATTGCATGAATCACTAGTATAGGGAATTGGGGGACATGCTGTGGGAGCGCTGTATCCGAGGCGCGTTATAATTGAGAGCCTTACAGCGAAGGAGGCTATATATATATATATATATATATATATATATATATATATATATATATATATATATATATATATAAAGATGATGGATTGACTGTTTTAAAGACTATTTATCCACAACAAAAGGTATCTTTGACAATGTAAGCACAGTGTCCTATAATAATGCTTCTAGCCTGCTTTTGCGGGCCTCCCTTTGAGACAACGAGAGAACAGTGCC
The DNA here is from genome assembly GCF_902713425.1 of Acipenser ruthenus. Lineage (NCBI taxonomy): Eukaryota > Metazoa > Chordata > Actinopteri > Acipenseriformes > Acipenseridae > Acipenser > Acipenser ruthenus. The sequence continues at coordinate 4,888,061 of NC_081189.1, forward strand.
ATCTCCATGATTCCAGTCTGTAAGAGCTAAGCTGAGACACCAAACTCAAACTCAAATGAGCTATTTTGCTTTTAATATAAATAACATTTCAGGTGCTTGGAATTATGCACAATAGGAACACCACTAAAGCATTTAAAAAGCAACAGAGACTATTATTACCTGTAAAGTTTTGTTGTGAGGCAGCATTGTAGTCTGAGTTGGAAACTTTGAATTTGCAGCATGAGGACTAATAAAGAATGAAGTTATTTAATGTTCCAGCTGCATGATCTCATAAAAGCTCACATGAAGTGAAAGTGAAAACTGAATACAAATAAAGCAATAGCTATTACATGTAGCTATTTATATTTTGTATTTGCAAGGCAGGCAGAAAACAGAGCTATAATACATTTTTGTATTATTTGTGGGAGCGATGAAGAATAAACTGTGTCAATGTCTGCCATGCAGAATAATACTACTCCTACTGAAAGAGTTAGCACTCTACATCAAGTATCTCTTATTACACTGTTATAACACACGTGGTTACATAGTAAATACATTGTGAATGCACAACCATATTTTCATTGTTGAACTATGCATGTTGTTGCATTGTAACTGCACAACAATATGTGTATTCAATTATTGTTTTATTACAGTGTATTTAGAGGACATGTAAAGTCTTAACAATATATTATCAGATTATTATACAATATATTAATGATACATAAGTGATTCTAAACTAAAACTTAAATGCATGAACATTTTATTTCTGGAATAAAAATAGAATTTCATACCTAACATTTTTCATAAAAAAATGCAAACCTTGTTCCAGTGGGCATCGGCCTTGTTTGAGAATGCATGCCCTTTCTCAGTGGGCAAGTTTTTCATTATGAAATCGGAATACACTGAGGGGTTTAACAAAGGAAGGAGCTCTGGAAGTTGGAAGAAGTGCAAACTGGAACCTATCATGCCCATTACACTCAAATAAAAGAAAGAAAGCTTCTGGAGTTGTGCCTCTGGCTGATGTTGTTCCTCAACTAGCCGCCCACCCGGGAACAGCGCTCTCCAGTGTGATGGACCCTCTACTGCTACATGGACCAATAGAAAGTGCCATCATTAATGTTCAAGGCATGAGCTCCCCCATTGGTCTACGACTTTTAGTTTAGATATAGATTTGTATTATTTTTTTTTTTTTTTCAAAACACAAAAAATCTTCTGTGTCATTAGGTCAGAAAATGGTTCTATGAAGACAGCAGGTTAAAGGTTGGCTGGAAATGTGTTTTTTCAGGAGAAAAGACAACCACTCATAGAACCTTTAGAACACACTCTTGATACACAAAGAGCAAAGGAGTCCCTAGGTTAGCTCTGTAAAGACGTGTGACTGGTAATTGTGTGCCATGCACTCAGTAAGAGTTGTACCTCGGGGTTGTTTGGATAAAAGTGCACCTGCAGCTGTGCTTTTACAATGTACTACCTTTCTGATTGTGTGCCTATTGGTCCTGATTAAAATAACTTTCAACAGGTATCAGGTTTTTTTTCATTCTTCAGCAACTCTTGCCTTCTGCACTTAATAAATTCATCACAACGCATTCAATATTAATTTTTTTTACTTATCTTGTATCCTCAAAGTAATCATTCTGTGCCAGAGGATTTTCAAACAGTTGCAGGAGTCATATAATCGTTTACTTAGATGTCTGGTCACGGTAATGAATGGTAAATTGCTAAGTACTATAATATTTAAAGCGGGGATGTGAAAACAAAATCTCTTCATTATTGGAGTGCATTCAGAAATGCATCAAGGCTTTTAAAATATAAATAGGTACAACTCAGCAGAGAGACTTATGTTTTCTTCACTGATCAGCTTATATGAAGACATTGTCAAAGTTAAAGAAAGGTCAGCACTTGTGTGTACAAACAAGAATGAATTTCAAATGAAGGACGGTTTTAGAGGAACTTGACTTTATTGTCAAGCTTTGACTATGCTGAAACACTCAATGATGATGATATCTACTAAGGCTGATAAGGTTTGAATTTTCTGGGATACATTTTAACTGGTGTCACCAGAATAACTTATGAACCAGCCTTCACTGCCTACAATGATATCATTATAAAAGTACTGTTGGTAGCAGTGCAAAAAATACATTGTTGATATCTACTTCCAGCTCTTTTACACATTCACGTTCTAGTCGCACACTTTTTAGAACAATTATCTTACAGCAATTATCACATATTTGTCACTTGGAAATGTATTTATTTTCTGCACGATTGCAAATATCAAAACGGGGATTGTACAGTTACATTTTACAGTTTTAAATGGCTTATAAACTGGAGTCAATACATTGAAAGCATGTTTTCCACTCATTTCTGTTTTGTGAGACAGTGTCCGAAGCTTATTAGTGGTCTTACTGAGGGAAGCTAGAACCAAACATTAAAAAGCTTATTTTAAAAAGCTTGTATTGCTATGTGATGGGGTGCTAGCTCGCCCCTATAATTTGTGGTGTTTGTTATTTTTATTTTTACTATTTTCATTATGTTTATTGTGATTCTTGTTTTGGTTTGGATAAGCAGGGAGGGGGTTAAATTCCTCCCTGCGAAAATACATGTGAGAATGTGGCTGGAGCCTTAAGTGCTTAATTGTTAATTATTAGTTAATTGGGCTCCAGCCACAGAGTATAAAGGGCAGGTGAAACCCTTTGTGAGGAGGGTGGTTTGGAGTGTTTTGTTGTGAAGAGACACACAGTAATGATTTATTTTGTTCCAGTGTTTTGTTGGAAACCTTTTGTTTGGCCCTTGTGCCTTTTTATGTGTGTTTTGTCTATTAAAATATTTTGGTTTCACTGCATTTTCTGTCCCTGAGTCTTCCCTCTGCTGCTATCCTGCCACATGCTACTAATGGGCATGTAATGAAAAAAAAAAATCTTCCATGCTGATTATAAAGAGAAAATGAAGGTGGAGGTTGGCATCACTGAAATGCTTATAAATTATAAGTAACTGTTTGATTAACTGTGCTGTATTTTTGCAAGTATATGTTATGGATAAAAAGCATTAAAAGGGTGATTTTTTATTTCTGATGACACCCACATGTTTACCTGATTTTCTATGACAATGTTATGAAAGATAGTTAATGAAACTGTTTTTATACAGTGTAGGGAAGGCTAGTTACTGCCTCCTGCCGACTGAGCGAGCATGTGAGCTGTGACCAGAGAGAATATGCAGTGATAGTGCCAAGACTAAAATGTAGGGTGGTTATTTTGGTGCCATGAATTCCAGCCCCTGACAGGAATTCTCTGTAGTTTCAAATAAAACAAACATTTTGAGAATTCAACACCATCTCCCTGAGTACTACTTCATAAACATGGAAATGTTACAATATACTAAATGAACGGATCAAGCTTATTATGATAGTTTGCAAAGTCAGATGAAAGCTTTCAACACAATCGGGATAATACATAATCATTATTTACAAAATCTTTTTCATCTTGTTACTTGTTAAAAACTGTAACTTACTGCTATACTAAATTAATTTATTAAAATATTTTATTTATGTGTAACAAACACATTTTTTATGTGAAAAAATTGAGTTGATATGAATGATACTTTCATTGAACATACATACTTTTGCATACATAACTTTAATGTGCATATATATATATATATATATATATATATATATATATATATATATATATATATATATATATATAGTGAGATTAAGAGTTTCGAAGGGGTTAGAGACACAGAACAACCAGGAACTACATTTCCCAACAACGGGGAAAACGCACATTGCATGACGGGTAACAGCGGTAGCTTTAAAAAGCTGCTGGAATCAGATAGAGGGGAGGGTGAGAACAGGTGCACACACGAGCCATGGGACGGGAGAGTACCTAACCAAGACGAAGGTGGGCAGCTGCATTGGGAGCGAGATTGGGATATTAACCAGTGGTAAACCAGAGGAATACAATTTTAGCACTTTTTTCTAAAAACGGTACAGCGTATTGAGGCATTGCATTGAAGCAACCTTGCGGACTACCATTGTCACCAGTCGGAGACAATAATTGTTTCTACAGCGGGACAGTGCACGGTGGCTCTACCTTGAAACAACACGGCGGACTACAAGCTTCCCTGCATCGGAGCAATGCAGAGAACATGGACTGCTGTAGAGTGAGTACGCTGTGTTTTACCTTTGATATGCTGGGAGCTACTGAAGTACAGGACTTGTGTGTATTCTAACAGAGTGCTTACAGACTGTATCAAAAGCCCACAAACTGGGCAAGTGATTAACCCAGGAGAACTGTGTCCATCTGGAAGTGTTGAATGGCGTAAAAATACGCAGGGACACAAAAAGGGTGATTTAAACGAAATACAACTTTATTTTATGTCCGGGAACAGTGGAACCTGCAACAAAAGAGAGGCGAGAGTTAGAGAACGCTCATTGCTCATGGTTTGATCACCTGTATTAATTCTAATCTACACAGCAGTGTTATTACTTACCTTTACGAAAGGTTGGCTGGGTGTTGCGGTCGCACTCTACCGCAAACAGACCTCCGGGGCCGTCGGGATTACAAACCTGTGAGTAGGACGGGGACTACCACAACTCCACAGCGCCATCTGGTGGATGTCCGCGACAACCTGGAAAAGAGAAAGAAGCCACAATACCAAGCCAACACCAAAGGAACTTGGATACAACAAGCAACTACTTACCTGAGGGTCTCGCTCCACAAAGAAAGTCCTGGACTGTGTTTATTTGAGTTTGTTTAATATTTGTCTTGATAACTGGAACTTCTGTGTGTTCATTTTTGGAATATAAGAGAAAAAGGCAAATCATTAAAACAGAAATCTCCTTGGACCTGGGTCTCTGTCACGTTCTACTGCACCAAAAAGGGGACCACTTGCACATCTCATACTTACGTGGACTATACCAGTTCACAATATATATATATATATATATATATATATATATATATATATATAGGCAGGATTTTAACCCTAACTAGTCATACTTTCACTCCAACTACATAACCGCTATGCTACATCTTAACTCTTTCAACAGACTAAGCTACTACTTACATTTACCCTATCCAAACAGCAATACATTGCCTCAATATAGGTTGAACAATTGTGCTATTCCCGTAATGTGTGTGTTATAAGTGAAAAAAAGATATCAAAAACACAAACCAAGTTTCAAGAAACCATTGGGGCAACCTTGCCCAGCACAAAGCAAATAGGAGGCTTTGTGGTCCAGTGGTTAAAGAAAAGGGCTCGTAACCAGGAGAGCCCCAGTTCAAATCCCACCTGAGTAAGTCACTTAACCTCCTTGTGCTCCGTCTTTCGGGTGAGACGTAATTGTAAGTGATTCTGCAGAACACTGAAGTACAGTAAAGTCTGGTAACCTGTCTCAAATGAAACTGCCTGGGCTGGGATGCATCATCTTGATGCTGCTGGAGCTGGACATGGGTCATGGTGTGCATCTTTGAGTCCAGGTACTGCTTCAGCAAAAATGTTTTTTAGGGGAGTGTTCTTGAAGTTTTTGTAAGAAATCTTGACAGTGCACCTGACAGCTTGTGTTAGGAGAAGACTTGTGTTAATATATTATATGCTGTTGCTTGCTGTTATACACGGTTGGTTCTACAGGGTTTCCAGGAAGGTTGCATGATTTTCGGCTTTCAATGTCACACAGCATCACTGGAGAGTGCTAGAAAAAACGAAAATGATTTTTGTAAGCTTCGCTAGGTTGTCTAGTGTGAAGGATCTAAGGTGAAGGCATTTTTCATCGCTGGTTAAGTGCAAGGTTAACAGGGATGTGTTGACTCAAATCACCGCTGCCGTCTACAGGCAGAAGTTTTACTTACAGCCACACAGAGCTATGAGCACATACGTGTTTACGGGTAACTGAAATCCAAACAGCAACTGATAAAAAATATGTCTACAGTGTCAGAAACTGTTATATACCAACATATAGACAGAACATTTTTTGCTATAAGTTTTAGATTAAAACCTATACCGGTATGTATTTCATAAGACCCAATATAGCTTAGTTCCACAGTTTCATTCTATAGGTGCTGATCATAATAGCATCTGCTTGTGGTGCTGATCATAATAGCATCTGCTTGAGAAAACTGCATGAATTTCATGAAATAATCTGTGTTCAAAGACTTGAAACACACTGTATATTAAACCAGGCAGTTGTATGTGTTTATATATTAAGAAACCACCTCAGCTAACCTGTTTTGATGCATCTTCATTTGGTGAAGAGAATGATAATAAGAAGTATAGAACAAGTCAGTTCTTTGATTAAAACCAGGGAGATGAGGCAGTGTGGATTATCATGCAGAATGTTTACTCATATCTCTTGTTTAACAGTAACATAAGAGAGATGGCTTGTTTCTATTGAATGTGAAACGTCGTACCCTTTTCTTTTATCCACAATAATAGTTAAGAGTTAAGCAAAATATCTTCTGGTGTATTTATTAGCTGCCAAATATTCTTTTATACCAAACCTGACAGAGAATAGATTCAATTTACAGCATTTACAGGTTGACAGCTGTACGGCTCATAATTTTCCAGCACTCGCACATCAAGAAGACTCTACTGAATCAAATAAACCTCGGCTATAAAGGCTGAAATAAATGATGTTGTAATGACACACATCACTGGTTGCACTTGAAGGAAGCAGAAACAAGCTCAAATAGAAGTTACATCTTAAAGGAAGAGAACATGGCTGCCTCTGGAATGGGCTCACTCATCTTTACTGATGATGTAACAAATGATGGCAGCAGCAGAATGACTTCAGAAGTGTACAGAAGCATCTTGGCTACCAATGTACAAGAAAATGCCACCAGACTCATTGGGCGGCGCTTCACAATGCAACAGGACAATGACCCAAAACACACTGCCAACACAACCAAGGAGTTCATCAGGGGAAAAAACGTGGAAAGAAACACACTGCCAACACAACCAAGGAGTTAATCAGGGGAAAAAACGTGGAAAGTTTTAGACTGGCCATATTCATATTGCTTGAGTGTGCAGCAAAAATAGCAGTTTTTACTTCACTATCCCAATACTTATGGAGGGCACTGTGTGTATATATATATATATATATATATATATATATATATATATATATATATATACACAGTGGCTCTCAAAAGTATTCACCCCCCTTGGACTTTTCCACATTTTATTGTGTTACAACATGGAATCAAAATGGATTTAATTAGGAGTTTTTGCCACTGATCAACACAAAAAAAGTCCATAATGTCAAACTGAAAAATAAAATCTACAAATTGTTCTAAATTAATTACAAATACAAAACAGAAAATAATTGATTGCATAAGTATTCACCCCCTTGAGTCAACATTTGGTAGAGGCACCTTTGGCAGCAATTACAGCCATGAGTCTATTTGGATAAGTCTCTACCAGCTTTGCACATCTGGACACTGCAATTTTTGCCCATTCTTCTTTGCAAAATTGCTCAAGCTCTTCAACTCTTTTTCAACTCTTTGCTATTGTTGCTGTATGCGCAGTGTCTCCCAGCTCAGCCGTGGAAGACTGTAACTCCTTATAGGCCTCTTGGTGGCCTCTCTGACTAGGACGGCCTGTTCTAGACAGATTCACAATTGTGCCATATTCTCTCCATTTCTTAATAATGAACTTTACTGTGCTCCGGGGGATATTCAATGCCTTGGAAATGTTCTTATATCCTACCCCTGATTGGTGCTTTTGAAGAACCTTATTCAGGATTTGCTTTGAATTTTCCTTCCTCTTCATGATGTAGTTTTTGTTAGGAAATGTACTAACCAACTGTGGGACCTCCCAGAGACAGGTATATTTAACCTGAAATCATGTGAAACACCTTAATTGCACACAGGTGGACTCCATTCAACTAATTATGTGACTTCTAAAGACAATTGGTTGCACCAGAGCTTATTTAGGTGTGTCATAGCAAATGGGGTGAATACTTATACAATCAATTATTTTGTTTTATATTTATAATTAATTTAGAACAATTTGTAGATTTTTATTTTTCACTTTGACATTATGGACTTTTTTGTGTTGATCAGTGGCAAAAACTCCTAATTAAATCAATTTTGATTCCATGTTGTAACACAATAAAATGTGGAAAAGTCCAAGGGGGGTGAATACTTTTGAGAGCCACGAATCCAAGTCGCTCCCCCCCAAATTTGAACTTTTATTTTGGCCACAAAAGTGCGACTTAAATTCGAGTAAATAATAGATAGATAGATAGATAGATAGATAGATAGATAGATAGATAGATAGATAGATAGATTGTATATATCTCTGTATTGTATTTAATTTCTTTGCATACAGTGGATCCAGGTTATAGTAATCTACTTTATCATGTTCCTGATTGCTCTAATTTTGAATTTACAGGCAGGGGATGACTTGCTTGCTTATTTGCTTTTGCTGGCATGTAGCAGATTTCAATGAAAATTAGGAACTTGAAAAAGTCATTATTATCCAACATATAAACATTTACTCAGACTAAATGCTATATTAGAGAATGTGACAGATTAGATAGAACAACCTTTGAAATGTTGGTAACATTCTCAATAGGAGCTACTATACATTTGTAATGGAAACGGTATGTTTTCCTATCCATCAGTATAATTTACCATTTATTCTCATAAAGGCTGGTTTAAAACAAAACAGTGAGGTTGACTGTGCATCAGTGACTGGTAAAAAAAGAAAAAGAAAAAGGCTACTCAATGCAAAAAACGATTCAGACAAAGCATCAATCAAGAACTTCAGAGCATAACAAGTTTTCAGTGAAGACTGATCAAAGTGTATTATTGTAAATCAAGTACGAAACTGGTGGTTAATGAACTCGAGCACATAATATAACCAGACTTATAATAGATATTTTCATGCAACATCAGCAACTTGAAGTCCTGTCTTTTCTGTCAAAGCACAGAAAATGGAACCACTAAAAATATTATATGCATATAGTAATGATGCCAACTGCTGTAGAAACCATAAATGGTTATTTGCAAGAACAATTGCAAATATATCAGCAGCACAATATGTTATAATTTTAAGTGTTCCGCCGCTACCCTTAATCATGCTGAGTGTAGTTTACTGCACAGTTTGTCAGATCTGTCATACAAAGAGAGTCATGGTAGTCACAAGTTAGAACAAAGCATGGAGGAAACCCTCTGTGACTCACTATACAGGATCAATCTTTATGGGAAAGGTAGGGTATTGCCATAACTATCACTATTGCTTTTCTGAAAAGCTCTAAACACTTGATCATCACTTACAAAACAACATGTAACATCTGTGGATATATTAGGAGAGATATTCAGTCAAAAAGTGGAAACAATCTTGTTCTTCTTGTTCTCCTTGTTGAAGAGGCGAAACATACAGCATATTAAATGAAGACGGTTCTTCGTGAAACTCAACACACTTGGAGGGCTTGATCTCTGTAGCACTTGTATTAGTATTTACTCACACATTCTAATGAGGTCATTACTTAAAATATCTTTCCTGGGTCGGCGGAGGAACTACCGCCACCTGCTGGACACTATGCTGGTGCAAATAGTTCAAGGCATACTGTACAATCCATGACTTTGTTCAACAAATTCTATTGTATTTCTGGTTAACTTCTTAGATGTATGCAAATATAAACATGCTTTATGAATAGGGGAACATGTTTAAGAATAGTTTAAACAAAAGCATAAATTATTTAACAGAACATATTGTATAATACCTGAGACTACTTTTCAGTGCAGGTTCATCTGTGTATTCATCTGTTAGGGCACCTTATAAAGGCAGAATATTAAAGCATGACTCACCATACCATAAAGCCTTCATTCACCCATTGCAAAATTTCGGTTTTGATGAAAGTCTAGCCATTATCCCTGCTGTGATGGCTTGTTAACCCAATAACGCCCTAAATTATTGTTTTTCCAAATGATTTCTTCCCCACTTGTCAAGGAAATGCATTGTTGTAAGGCTATAGGTCATTGCCCTTCCATCTGGGGACACAAAGCCTCAAGAAGTGCCCCAGTCCTTATCCACATAACCCAGCAACATCACAGCAAGTGGCAGGGGAAATGCTGCTGTGACATAAACATACTGTCATGTTTTCATTTTTAAACCTTTCCTATGGTATTTTATGAGGTTGCCTTTCATGTTCGAGTCGAAAAGCATTTGCTGCCCATCACTATGTATTGTTCTATTGCTCTCCACTCTGAAGGCTGTCTGAAATAACCAATACTTTTTGACTCATAGGAATGCGTTTTTTCATTGTGCTAGGTTGGAGAGTTTCACTTGAGGTCACTAGGGGAGATATTCAAGCAAAAAAAAATTAATTAACTTCATGGGGCATATTTTATTGATCTAAACAGCAGCAGATCGCAATACCACCACTAACTATAAGCCTGTTCGGTCTCTAACCACCCCTGGTAGAAAAACTAGATTGTGTATATTTTGCATTATTCTCCAAATGTGTTGGTGAAATCATACTTTTACTTGTAATACTGGAACACATTCTGTCAAAAAGTTGAAGTCTAGTGCGCAGTAATTAACAGGAGTATTTTTATTGTATAATGCTGACTAATCCCGCTATCACTGCTCTGAGAATGAATACTATGGACTACAATAATATTATAACATTGGTGAGCTAGTGACCAGTCTTTCTATTTTAACCCCAGAGTATGCCTCTGTGTTTCTTGTATGTGTGGTTTGCTCCACCACCTCTGCATCGATGTTCCCTTCTGTCCCATCCTCCTGCCTAGGAGGCTGAAACACAGGCTCCACCTCTCAAAAGACGGGCTCCGTTGGAACTGAGTGGGACACCAAGCCCAAATCATACTTCCTTAAACCTACCCCTTTGCCCGCTAGTGAAATAACATTTACACTTACAGTACATAACAGCTTTCTTCACAAGTGATTCCAAGGAACTTCACAATAAAATAACGGGACCCTTCAAAAAGCTTTACAATAAATCAAATAAAACATAAATAACACAAAACTAAGTCATGACCCCATCCACAAACATTACGGCCATAAAGCCAACAGTCTCCAGTACTACTAATCACACTTAATAAATCAATGATATAAACAACATTTTTAGACACTTTTTTTAACAGTCTAATTTGTTCTCACTACTTTATATTACAGGGGCATTTTTAACAACAAGAATTTGTTGATTTTGAAAATAAGTAATAAGATAGTCATTCAGCTGTTGCTTCCTCAGTTGGATTACTGAGATATGCCTCCATGAGTGAACCTGTATTCAACTGTACAAATCCAATACTCATAATAGCCAGGCTTGTAATGGTGTGTGACAATCATTGCCTAAAGTAGAAAATGATGAAGTGTCGTACTTGTAGCAACACAGATGTTTGTTTGTTTGTTTGTTTGTTTAATTTTTTTTTTTTTTGTCAGCTTGCTCGGTAACACTTTAAAATAATGGCCGCCAATTCAAGTTAATTTCAAGAGTTTATAGGATTGTATTGGAGTAATAGATTTTCTTTTTATGTATTGATTTTTGTAGTCAAGCATCAAGTGAATATTTTCTAAGACGGACACATTTCCATCAAATTCCATTTTTCAGGCCTGCCCGAAAAAAAAAAAAAAAACCAAGGAACTAGAAAGACACACCCAAGCCATTAATTAAATTAGACAGATATAAAAATAAAAATAGAAATAATAATTATGTCAGTTACAGTGTCCAAACAGTAGGAGAAGGATGGCAAAACAGAAGAAACTGCATGAAATAGAATCACAGAACTTCAACTGGGTTTCTATATAAAATAGCTGGTGAAGATTCAAAGGCACAGCACCTGCCTGTCTGGTGTGACAGTGGTTAATTGAGAAAGTGTTGTAAAGTTTACCTCAAAGTCAGTGCTGTAACATTGGAGGAATGCTTCCATTTAATACCTTTCCACCATCCAATTTCACTGACTGATCTGTCAGTCATTCATTTCCCATAACTCTCCGGCTACCAGACAGAAAACAAGGGAAGCTGTCAGTTCAAGGTTAAGAAGGTGATTGCGGATGTTGCAGTTGTAGTAATTCATGCATTGTTCCCTCTGGAGATGCCCTCACAAACCTGCTGTGGGTTTGAGATTCAGGTGCTGCAGGGATAGCAGCTACAGCCCAATCCAGACTACAGTGAAACAATTTCATGCACATTTCCATTCCCAAATTCTTTATATTTTTAATTGGATTGAAAGGAGATGAGGGTTAAGATTACGTATGTAGATTACCCCCCCCCCCCCCCCCCAAAAAAAAAACCTTAAAAAAAGCAACCAAAAAAAAAAATGAAATTGTTTTTAGCATTTCCTTAAAAAAATACATTGCTAAACACACACAAAGCTTGTGTAACATGGAAGTCACTGATCATAAACGCGAAACAGGTGTTATCTCTATGTGCCAGTGTCGAAGATATTTAGGTACTGTACGTGTCCCTTTAAATTGGTTGTAGCTAACAAAATTATTTCATAAATCATACATTTTCAGAATATTACATTTTTAATCGGTTTAATATCCTATTACAGTATTTGTGTCTCATTAGTTGCTTATGGATCCTTATACCAATTATCTTTGCAACAAAAATGGCCACTAGGGTGTGCCACTGGAATTCTGCCCTCTTTACAACTGAGATTTTGAAACTCTCTGCACAGCTAGAGTTATCCTTTGTCTAACCCCTCAATTCAAAAACTGTGTGAAAGTTCAATTCATTAAACGAGAGCTAAGATATTTTTTTAAAAGCCTTGGTCATTACCCTATAAGCACTCTAGTATCATTGCTATAGAAGGCAACATATTGAGTCTCTGTACTTTAACGTAATATACAGTCAAACACCCATTACAGGATTTCAAATATGTATTCAAAGCAAGCATTTTCAGCAATCACGCCTGCAGTCATGTAGTCCCAGTCCAATCAATAAAAATAATTACCAGACAGCGTGTAGTTGCTTCCAAATTACTCAAACCAAAAAAAAAACTGTTCTTGTGCTACCACCAATACATTTGAAAAAAAATATACCCTCAAACCAGTTTGAAACAAACAATTTATGTAAAGACATTACATTTGTTACCCTTATATCTACCCCAAGAACATTAAAGAGGGAGCAGCGGGGTTCCTGAAGAATATAGCGTTATATAAAAAATGAGCTTGTAATTATAATGGTATCTCACGACAATGGCATTTTCTTGACTATGATGTTGAAAGAAATACAGCCTTAAATACAGGATTCTTCTTTCAAACTGCCTATTATCACCTACTCTTTACCCACTCTCCTCAGTTCTGTTAGCACTATTCTAGATTGGGGTGGCCGGGGGTTGGCCCTTCCAGTCCTGGTCTTTGTTCGATCCCTGGTCTAAATTGTTTAATTGAACCAATAAAGCAGTTAATTATCTAGATGTACCTGTATGGACCTCCAGGACCGTGATTGGACACCCCTGCTCTAGATCGTTGTCCATATTTTAATTCTATCCTTGTTTCACACTTGAGACCTATATAAGGAATAAAATTGCACAACAGGCAGAATTAATGGAATTATTTTGTGAACTACAATCACTTTAATAGTTTTGATGAAATCCCTGGCATAACAGATAGTGGAACTTGCTGGTAAACTAACAGGGGCATATGTACTGGAGATAAACACAGTATTCCACAATAACAAAAGCTGAGATTTTGTTGTTGTACAGTATACACTGATATTGTATACTGTCGGCTTTGACAAAGATTTCTGTTTAGAGTGATCTTTAGTACATAATATAATAACAAAACAACAATGTAAGAGGGCGATCCATACAAAAGTCATTTTTCTGATGTCATTTTTCTGATGACTCTAATGAGAAACCTATTAAATAAGCACAAGAAGAAAGCCATTTACTAAAAACAGTCATAAAAGAGCAGTCACTTCAAAAGATAAAAAGACTTGCTAAGTGTTATACATGAAAACAGAGGGCAAACTTAATTCAGGCGCTTACATTAGCTGATTAACAGTGTCTAGCTCCTAGGAGTCAGCTGACACTTCTTTTCTAGTGTCTCAAAGAGGTTGTTTAATGCAGAACAACTTAAACAAAACATGCTGATGCAGTCAATTGTATATTACTATCTCTTCTGAGATGCAGTGGCCTGGCCTGGAATGGAAATGGAAAACCAAGCCTACAAACCATGTATCAAGCAGCCTGGTGCCCCGGGACACTACATGCACGCACAGGGTGAGTTTTAAGGTCAGAAGCGGGCTGTTTTAATTAAGGAATCAGGAATATGGCACACGGTACCATTGCACAATTACGAGCCAATAATGACAAACTAACAAAACAATGTGAATATATGTGATGTTTGTCATATACAGTATTATTGACAAGTGTCAGCAGGATATGATGACTGACACAGAGAATGATGCAAAGTGAAGTGGATCAAAACAGAAGAATGGATACAACATTAACATAAAAGATATTTCACACTGTGACGGGGTACTGCCCCGTCTTTATGATCAATGTTGGGACTGGCAGGGAGGGGGTTAAAATTCCTCCCTGCCAGGAAAACATGTGAGAATGTGGCTGGAGCCCTAATTGACTAATCAGTAATTATTGAATAATTGGGCTCCAGCCACAGGGGATAAAAGCCAGGGGAGAGGCCCTGGCTGGGAGAGAGTTGGAGAGAGAATTGTAGAGAGAATTGTTGAAGGAGTGTTTTGTTTGTGCTGTGTTTTCTGTTCCAGTGAAGGCAACGCCCAGCCTGGAAACCTTTATTTTTGTAAGTTTTGCTTTTTTGCTTTGTGTTTATTTTATGTTTAAACCTTTTTGTTTGGCCCTTGTGCCTATTTATTTTGTATTTTTGTTTATTAAAAACTTTATTTTTGAACTTAAAACTGTCTCTGAGTCTCAAACCTCGGTCCATCCTGTCACATTTGGTGTCAGAAACGGGAGAGCGCCACCTGGAGGCTCAGAGCAGTCATTTTTTTTTTTTTTTTTGATAAATGGGGAAGAAGAGCAGACAGCGGCAAAGGCAGGAGAAGCAGCAGCCGAAGAAATGTGGGCTACTGCAACAAAAGCCACCCCAGCTGGAGGACCCAGCCAGTCTTTTCCCCTGGTGCTCCTGGTGCGGGAAGGAGGATCATCAGTGGAGGTCCTGTCCAGATGGGCTACCAGCTGACTGGTGTGGGTACTGTGAGGTGGATGGCCACAACTGGGCAGGATGTCCCCACAATCGGGACCAGGAGCAGCTGCAAACCCCGTCCTCGGCAGCCACCCCACCACTTCCAACATCACCGCCTTCACCACCATCCCAGGAAATATGGGACTGGTTGATGCACCCTGAGGCAGACCTCTCCCACGACCTCCCCATAGTTGTCAACACGCTGTGGCGTCGAGATGGGGGGAGGTGGGAAAAGTGGGAGGAACAGCATCACCCGGCGTCCTTCGCAGAGCTGGCCCTGATGGTCATTAATTACCTGGCGGTAGATATGGGAGACGCCCCAATCATTCCAATAAAGAAGGTGGAGCTGTCATCCCGAGAGCCAGAGAGGGGTGAGCCATCGTCCCGAGAGCCAGAGAGGGGTGAGCCATCGTCCCGAGAGCCAGAGAGGGATGAGCCATCGTCCCGAGAGCCAGAGAGGGGTGAGCCATCGTCCCGAGAGCCAGAGAGGGGTGAGCCGCTGTCCCGAGAGCCAGAAGGGGAGGAGCCGCTGTCCCGAGAGCCAGAAGGGGAGGAGCCGCTGTCCCGAGAGCCAGAAGGGGAGGAGCCGCTGTCCCGAGAGCCAGAAGGGGAGGAGCCGCTGTCCCGAGAGCCAGAGAGGGGTGAGCCGCCGTCCCAAGAGCCAGAAGGGGAGGAGCCGCTGTCCCGAGAGCCAGAAGGGGAGGAGCCGCTGTCCCGAGAGCCAGAAGGGGAGGAGCCGCTGTCCCGAGAGTCAGAGAGGGGTGAGCTGCCGTCCCGAGAGCCAGAAGGGGAGGAGCTGCCGTCCCGAGAGCCAGAAGGGGAGGAGCTGCCGTCCCGAGAGCCAGAAGGGGAGGAGCTGCCGTCCCGAGAGCCAGAAGGGGAGGAGCTGCCGTCCCGAGAGCCAGAAGGGGAGGAGCTGCCGTCCCGAGAGCCAGAATGGGGGCCGCTGCCGTCGCCCAGAGAGGGGGAGCCGCTGCCTTCGCCCAGAGAGGGGGAGCCCGAATGTCCACAGCCCGAGAGGGAGGAGCCCGAACGTCCACAGCCCGAGAGGGAGGAGCCCGAACGTCCACAGCCCGAGAGGGAGGAGCCTGAACGTCCACAGCCCGAGAGGGAGGAGCCCGAACGTCCACAGCCCGAGGGGGAGGAGCCCGAGCGGGAGGAGTCGGTGCGTCCACGGCCCGAGAGGGAGGAGTCGGTGCGTCCACGGCCCGAGAGGGAGGAGTCGGTGCGTCCACGGCCCGAGCGGGAGGAGTCGGTGCGTCCACGGCCCGAGAAGGGGAAGCCCACAGGCCTAGGGCTGAAGGGACCTGTAGAGGGAGACGAGTTGCCGTTCCCGCCTCCGCCAGCAGAGGGAGACGAGCTGCCGTTCCCGCCTCCGCCAGCAGAGGGAGACGAGCTGCTGTTCCCGCCTCCGCCAGCAGAGGGAGACGAGCTGCCGTTCCCGCCTCCGCCAGCAGAGGGAGACGAGCTGCCGTTCCCGCCTCCGCCAGCAGAGGGAGACGAGCTGCCGTTCCCGCCTCCGCCAGCAGAGGGAGCCGGGCCGCCGTTCCCGTCTCCGCCAGCAGAGGGAGCCGGGCCGCCGTTCCCGTCTCCGCCAGCAGAGGGAGCCGGGCCGCCGTTCCCGTCTCCGCCAGCAGAGGGAGCCGGGCCGCCGTTCCCGTCTCCGCCAGCAGAAGGAGCCGGGCCGCCGTTCCCGTCTCCGCCAGCAGAGGGAGCCGGGCCGCCGTTCCCGCCTCCGCCACCAGAGGGAGCCGGGCCGCCGTTCCCGTCTCCGCCTCCCGAGGGTCCGCTGCTGCTGCCGTCGCCTCCCGAGGGTCCGCTGCTGCCGTCGCCTCCCGAGGGTCCGCTGCTGCTGCCGTCGCCTCCCGAGGGTCCGCTGCTGCTGCCGTCGCCTGGGGTTGCCAGGGATCCTGCTTCGCATGGGGTCGCTACACTATGGCCGGAGCCCCACGGAGGGGAATTGCTGGCCATGAAGAGGGGGAGGGAGGTCAGGAGACCAGCTCCCCCAGCTGCACTTTCGCAGCAAGATGGTGTGTGGCCGGAGCCCCGGAAGAGGGAGCTGCTGGCCACGAAGAATTGGGTGGTGCCGGACGTCCCACCATGGCCACCCCCATGGACACTGTGCTTCCCCCTCTTCTGGGACTGAGACTGAGGGGGGAGGTGGCCATTTAGGCCATGTTGTGCTTGGCACAAGGGGGGGGATATGTGACGGGGTACTGCCCCGTCTTTATGATCAATGTTGGGACTGGCAGGGAGGGGGTTAAAATTCCTCCCTGCCAGGAAAACATGTGAGAATGTGGCTGGAGCCCTAATTGACTAATCAGTAATTATTGAATAATTGGGCTCCAGCCACAGGGGATAAAAGCCAGGGGAGAGGCCCTGGCTGGGAGAGAGTTGGAGAGAGAATTGTAGAGAGAATTGTTGAAGGAGTGTTTTGTTTGTGCTGTGTTTTCTGTTCCAGTGAAGGCAACGCCCAGCCTGGAAACCTTTATTTTTGTAAGTTTTGCTTTTTTGCTTTGTGTTTATTTTATGTTTAAACCTTTTTGTTTGGCCCTTGTGCCTATTTATTTTGTATTTTTGTTTATTAAAAACTTTATTTTTGAACTTAAAACTGTCTCTGAGTCTCAAACCTCGGTCCATCCTGTCACACACACCCAACTAGAAATAGCTTTGTTCTACTTTTAGCTGTAAGATTTGCACATCTGAGCTTCTTCTCCTATAATGCCTCTCAGAACAAGCCCCCATCCCCCATTGTAACAGATACTAAATAACATGAAAAAGTGAGAACCGGAAAAGATCATTTAGCTGATTCTAATGTGCCCTGGGCAGAATACATTAGAACATCTCAAGTTATTTTAAGGAGCAGTCAATCTGGCTTTTTCATACTGCCTCCATTACTTTGACTTGAACCGATGTTGGATTCCCTCATCAATAATTTTATTTTAGGCTCTCTTGTCATATTCCTAATTCTATATGCCAGAATATGAGATTGGATTCCATAAATATTTTTTTTATTACCTGTATTTCTTTTTTAAGTTTAACTTCAAGACTTTGAAGGTCACAGTATTTAAAAAAAAAAAAAAAAAAAAAAAAAGTGGTGTAACAGAGAATGTGTTATGGAAACACATACCATGAACAGTATTAAAGGGATCCATGCTTTACATGCTGTGTGTGTCCCTCGAATTTCATTTCTTACCTTTTTATTATGTGCATTCTGTATCATTCTATGTTGCTGTTTGGGCTGAAATAATAATTTGCCATGCTTACTAACTATTGCAGTAAAACTGATTCTGAAGACTCCTCGATGGTGTGGGAAGTGCACTGGGGAAGCATATTAGCGCTGCGCTGTAGAGTGTTAAGGGGAGAATCATGCACGGAATTCTGTGCAACACTCATGGGATTCCCCATTTCACTTCCCTACTATCAGCCTCAAGGAGTCTGGAATAGATGGGTTATAATGATCTAAACATAAACATAGTATTGTATTGAACATTATAGGATATGTAACAGGTCAGAAATTAAATTAGAAAACATGATATAATGTATTCCTTCAACAGGACATGGGAACATGAATGTGGCCAACACAGAAATGTCACAAAGAAAGCTGATCCCGGGATTAACGCATGCAGTTCATACTATGACCTAAAGCAAAAGGAAGTGTGGTTTATTAATTGTGTTGTATTTTAAATATTAGTATATCGCAAATAAACTTTCTCAGCACAACAAAAGAGGATGGGAGCAGTAACAATATTAAAAATAATAACAAGGAAAGAAAATGGATTGTAAAGCCTTGGTTAGCGGGATCTAGATGGAAATAATTCGAATAGACTGCTGTGCCGTGTGAGACTAAACCACTGGGGTCACTTTAATAAATCTCCTCCTACCCAACTTGGAAATAAGAGGAAGATTACTTTATTTTAGTCTATCAGCAAATGCAATGTAAAGTGTTTTAGCACCCAGAACATTCAAAGGGAGACCTTTTTATCTGGTATTTCGATGGCAAGGTACCAAAAGCACGTACTCTCATTTATTTTCATTTAGATTGGTTTTGGAGCTGGGTGGCAGGCAATGCATGCAATAAAACGCTGGTGTTTGTCTACCAGAAAGTACTGCATCAGCATATTCGAAAGGGCAAGTGAGAATGACACTCTGCAAACTAATAGGACTGAAGTTAGGGCCCGCCATGTTTCTTTAACCAATGCACTGTAGATAAGAGAGGAGACTGGGGGCAAGCAACCCAGAATTATAGCAAAGTGTTAGGATTTAATAAAACAATAAAACAGTGCCAGCTTTGAGGACCGCATCATTTAGGGATGGCCTCATGTTTGTGTTAAATCAGACAGCATAACAATACAAGTTATTGCCTGTGTTTAGATACAGTGAGCACATACACAGTTGCTATTGTTCTCCCTTGTTTTATTTTTTGAATGTTTTAAAATACAGCATATGTGCTGTGATGGTATGTTTACCAAATATACTCGACTGTCCTCCCTTGATTAAATATCTGACTTATTTTACTGGGTAAAGAGAAGATGGAGAAAATGAGAAAATTACCAACTGTAACTGTATTTTGAGTGTAGGTATACAGTACACCAGAAACTCTAATACATATCATGGTACTACAATGCATTTGGGTGTTATTTACTGTAAACTATCATTTTGCTACTGAAACCAGCTTAACAGCTTAACCAGCCTGCCAATAGGACATTTCCAATGAGTTTCGACTGGACACATCCCTGTATACATATATAGAGGAATAAAACAAATATTATGCTATGCGCTACATATTTGGTTTAAATGTATCTTTTCATGGATTTGGTGGCTACTTTTCAGAATCAGGTTTTCCATAATCCTGTGCTTACATTTCAATTCCCTGCTCAAACATTTTGCAAACAACTTAATTTGGCATGTTTATTACACAGCCAGGATGACAAAGGTACACTGGCTGCATTTGGACTCAAGTCTTTAATTATTGTTTGTTTCTGCTACACTGGTACAGTATTTGAATTTTAACAACATACGTTACTGGTTAAAATAGCAGTCATTGTGGAGGGAAAAAAAAACAATTAAATAAATATAAAACGCGATGATGTATTACACACAAAACGTGTGTGAATTTCTTTGCTAAGAACTTACCCAGTAATATTTCTTTAATACGGATCAAACTCTTGATTCCCAATGTGGTCAATAAATATCTCCTGGGGTAGAACACCAGAAAGATCAATATGAAGTTAAAATATGGCCTTATTCATTGCAGATCATTTCACTGTTAACGTATTACCCATGTGGTTGATTTATAAAGGATGTTTTGCCTAAGAATGATGCACTAATTTTAAGCACTACAGAACTTTTGGAAATATGCAGAAATGATACATTATATCATCAGTCTTACACAATATGTATAGGTTGCACTGGTCACCAGTTTCTTTCAAGTACAGGTGTAGTGTTAGAAAGCGGTACATCGTCAGAATGTGGTACGTGTACCAAAACTTGATCCGTGTAATGTCGAAAAACGGTATGTTGTCACATTGAAAGTGGCACACTGCCAGATTTATCTGATGGGTGTTTTCCTATTGTCAAACAGAGGTACTTTTACCATTAATTATATTCTTTGCAAACTTAAACTGGAAACAGACAATCAATTTCTCTAAAAAAAAACAATTCACAACAAACACAAAATGAACCCACCACAAAGTTGCACAAGTAAAAAAAAAAACATGTACAAAACCCAATGTATTGCATATGACAAATATTTGCATACTATTTTCTTAATGGTGGAAAAATATCATAAATTACATTAACAACCATGTAAATGACTAGAAAATATGATAAATTAAATTTAAAAAGTAAAAGACCAAAATCAGCATAACGTATCAGATCTGAATGGGCACTTCCGTGTTTTCTAAGCGGAAGTTGTTTAAGCACGCGCGAGCTGCCACTGTTTATCCGCGTATTGTGTTTTGTTAAACCAGCCAGAAACCTGTACTTACATTTAAGACTTAAATATATATTACAAAAGCATACATAAGTGCTATACATTTATTTAAAATAAAAAAATAACATAGTTAAGTAATGTTATAAACGATTTATTTATTTATGTATGGGCTTTGCTTGTTTTTCTTCTCACAGTTTACAAGCACTGCTGTTTTTTATGTGATGAGATCAAATGCGATCCACGATTTATTTTATTTTATTCAAAGTAAAATTAAATTGTCCTGAACTGTTGGCGTACAATCTATAAAACAATAAATAAAATAACACGTTCTAATTATATTTGTACTGATACAGTTCTTAATTTGTTACAAATTTTTTAAAAAAAGCTTTTTATTTCTCCCTATTTTACAATTAAACAAGAACCCCGGTCAAATGCATACGAGTGTCATTCATCTGTAAGAATTCCACATTAATCAGTCCTGAGGAAAGAAGTAGCAGGATTTGCTGAATGCAAGTGTGCACATTTGTGTGATTTGTCATTTTATTGGATGTTGAGCTTCTGAACAAAGTCACGCCCCTTAGGGAGAGCGTGGTATAGTATGCAGAGCATTGTGGTGATTGAAGTCCTGCACTGATGACGACCTTCATCGAGAAAGTGAGTGAGAGGTCCAGGGGGACGGTGCAGTACAATTAGCAGGAGTTGACAGGGAGAGGTTAGTTGGACAGCGTGAAATTCAAAGGTGTTAACAGAGAGTGAGGAGAGGTCAGAGGGGACAGAAAAGAGTAAGGAGGGAGAGAGAAGACCAGTCCCACCTCCCCGTCCAGTGAGACGTGGAGTATGGGACAGGACGTGGAGAGAGGGCAGGGCAGCAGGAGTCAGTGTTAACAGGAGAGCGCCAGGTTTCAGTGAGAGCAAGGGAATCAAGAGAGGGGTGGGAGGCAAAGGCAGAGATGAAATCAGCTTTGTTAGCAGAAGAGTGACAGTTCCAGAGGGCACCAGAGAGAGTGGGAGGAGAGTGGGAGGGGAGAGAATGGGAGGGGAGTGGGAGTGGGAAGGGATAGAGTGGGAGGAGAGTGGGAGGGGAGAGAGTGGGAGGGGGGGAAAGGCAGAGGGATGACATTAGAGGGGTTAGGGGAGCAGCCGCTGAGAGAGGACAGAGGGCGGGAGTAAGAGGACAGAATAACAGGGATGTGAGAGACAGTCATAGCAGGATAGGTGAGACAGACAGGTACAGTAGTAGTGGGAGCAGGAGCGGTGGGGGGAGGGTACAGACCTGTCTAGTAGTTGGCGTCTTCCAGAGCGCTGCTAGGGTTGGATTTTCTCCAACGGACTCCCACACCCAGACTCCCAGCTCTTTGGTAGAGAGGCTCTTCTGTTGGCTGCCGCACAAATAGACTAGCTGACTCCAACCTCTATTCAATTGAACCACACTCACCTGGTACTAATCACAAACAGAAGATCAACTAATTAAAACAACACCACCTTCATAATGTTACTGAAATACAGCTAATGTTAATTACTTGAAGCAGGATCACTTACCTATCAGCCTCTGACTCTGACTCTGGTTACCTGTAGACAGATGTTTTAAAAAAAAGCAAAATTTGGCTGGAAAAGCGCCAATCTGGCAGCCTGGAGACAGGCGCGGCGTGACACGCGAGGCATTTTGCCGCCTGTATGGCTGCCATTGCTTTCATATGGTGTTGGACAGATCAGCGCAGGATGATATGCGAGTCCCACGGTGACGCTGAGCGGTACCGCTCAAAGCGAATCCAGAAAGATTTTTACTGGCTGCCACGCGGTACCGTCAGTGGATTAACCAATCACATCCAAGTAATGACAACACGTGCTTGCCAGGAAAAATCATGAATGAAACTGCTGTCTACGGAGGTGTCCAAGCACCCTGAAGTGTTTGATCCCTCCCATATTTCATAAAAGGACAGGCAAGTCAATAGTTTAGACATCACCCCTGATAAGCATCCTTCCTGCCTTTTTAAAAATTATTTCTGTAGTTCACTACTCTTTTTACTAAATAACTGGCTGTAAAAGGACATATTTTCTAACATTTTAGTAGTAGGCTACTTGCTGTCACCAGCATATTGTATTGTATGTTCCTTTGCTAAGCTCAGATCGCTCATTTCATACACTTGCTTATAGATGACAGAAAAACAACATTGAAAAACAAACCACTGTTTTTATTTAGTAGATTATATGTGACATTTTGAAATCTAACATGAAATACTACACTACTATTGTAGTTTCCGGTAGACTTTTGAGAGTATTAAATAAAATATCGAAATTATGTTGTTTTTATTATTATTATTATTATTATTATTATTATTATTGTTTTAATTATGTCTGCATCCTAATATTGTACAGGTGATGCAAAACTTTTGGCCATATATGTAAATTATATTTGAGTACATAGCCTACGGTGTGGTGCTGACAACTACTGTACTGTACCGCGTAGTCAGTGTCGTGAGCAGAGCTGACATACCGAGGTCACACTGGGCTTCAAGCACTAGCTGCAGTATTTATATGACTGTTTGGTATTTACTATTCAGCCTCCAAATCCATGTTACACGGCAAACCAACAGAGAAAATGAGAGAGTATTTTGTACTTTACCAGAATTATTACACGAGCATCAGCATTGATGATGCAAAAAAAAAAAAAAACAATCGAGGACACTTTTTTTTTTTTTTTTAATGCATTTTTATTCAAATAAACAAAGAATGTACAGAAAGTAGAAAAAAAACAGAATAGTGAACATATTATAATGGAAGCCAGGGGGTGGGCTTAATACAATTACAAAAAAATATTAAATAGGTTACATACATGAAACAATCGAGTACACGACCTCGGTGTCCTCATATCTAGTGACTGCCACGCACGTAGTGCACACCGCTCCTGTATGTCCGGGTGCAGACTAGCGCTACCGCACCATGACGTCTCCTGCAGTGGGGCGCTGCGCTTGTCTATCCCGGGCTTAAGGCAGGCAAAATTTAATACAGTATTTGGATGCTTTCTTCACTAAGATAACTTGCCTTTATAACCACAACACATACATACAATAAAATGAGACGTTTATGTTTACCTGAATTTTAGATACGAGAAGTTGAAATCCATCTCAGTGGCAAATATAAACTTAAAAGACTACACTTCCCAGAAACCATTTAGCCAGTTCCAGGAAGTTCATTTATTGTTGAGCTATCCCATAAATCCGCTCTCTGTTCCTTCAAAAAGGAAGGTCGGCTGAGAGATTGCAAGTGTGTGAGAGAACTTGAAATACCAAATAAAATAGTCATGCTTGGCCAGGCTGTCCGCAGGTTCACCACGTCTGCCATTCGCAGGTCTCATTATGGAGAGGGACCGGGAAAGGTAAAACTGAGCTTTGTGTGGCAGTTTTAATTTTAAATGAAAGAGAGTTCCGGTTAAGGTATTTCAGGCCTGGTGTAAAGGCCAGGCGCTGGAGGTCAAAGTTAGGGTGTTTATAACCCATAAGAAATAGAACTAACCTCAACAAAAATACCTACTGATGATTGTTGTTCGTGTTGTATTTATAAGTGTGTTAATTATTGCTGAAGAGTGAAGGAGAGGGGTCGTATAATTCGGTACAGTAGCATTTACAATAACAGCATTATTAATATAACAGTTCAGTTAATGCAATAATAGCTTGTATGTTTGTATTTACTATTTAATAATATATTTTTTCCATTGGCAAAAGGAATGTTTTACCAGAAAATAGTGCAGAACATTGAAATGCATATGCTAAGGATTTCGCAGCCTTCCTAGCGCAGTTGTATTGCACCTAACACACTGATAGTGCCTTGGCACTTGAGCGTCACACAGAATAGCAAAATGCAGGTTTGAATTGATTCAAACTACTTACTGTACCCGAGAATGAATATGTTTTAGTTCTGGTGACACTTAAATAGAATGAATGAAAGACACGTTTTGGTACATATGATGCGAGCTTCTATGTATGAGTTATTCAATGAAACTGTAAATACTTTCTGATGTACCAGACGTAGTATCTGACTAGTTGTCTCCCTGCCCTGTAGAGAATGTGTGTCATTGCTACATGCAGTGGACTATTCTGATCAACAACTAATACATCTCCCCCGATACATATTTACTTTTTGACTTGAGTGGCTAGCCATGGGCAGCCAAAGCCTGTAGCGCCAGGCAGTGGAAATGAGGTGTCGGGGTAATCGGCCATGTCTGGTTTTATGTTCAAGGGTGAAGACCGTGTGTTAAACTAAATCTTTCAATTTCAAGTTTTGCGTGTATCAGATTTGTTTTGAGGGGGGTAAATAAAGTTTATTTATTATTATTATTATTATTATTATTATTATTATTTTTATAATAATAATATATATATTTTTTTTTGCAGAACCTTCCTTTCTCTATTGAGAACAAATGGAGGCTGTTGGGGATGATGGTCGTGTTCTTTGGTAGCGGATTTGCTTTCCCCTTCATTGTTGTCAGACACCAGCTGCTGAAGAAGTGAAGAGTTTTAATGTTCGTTGGATAATATACCAGGCAAGTTTAGTTGATTTGCCATGTGCCTCACCAGGTGTCGCAGGCACAGGGTTCCCCCCAGGAATTCTGTACAGCTGGGTGGTAGAACAGAAATTTATTGAGCTGATTGCATCATTTAACATTATTTTATTTACGTTTTCAGGGCATTTTGTTAATGCACGTCTATTTTTATTTTTTGCTGTTCTACATTTTTTGAATTCAACTGTTCATTTTAACCATTTTTTTTAACACAACAGTACTCGCACACACGTTTTGGTCACCATCATAACCGTTGCATGAAACCGCAGTGTAATAGTCCAGCACCTCTGCATTTAAGCATTTGTATTTCAGCTAACAAGTGTTCAGCTGATATCCCATACAACCTTTATACATGAACCCCCAATATCTGTCTCAAGCACCTGGGTACATATTTAAGATCACAACAAAAGGAATATGCGGGGGGGGGGGGGGGGGGGGTTAGGTGCATGTGTATAACTTATGTATTGTATATCACCTTGCAGTACAATAATACGACAAAAAAATCGACTGAATGATACCCAAAAATAATCTTAATATTTTTTAACAAAGTAGTCGATGCAAATATAGTATTAGGCAGTGGATTGTGCCGATCGCCAGCTTATTTTGAAAATCCTGCATTTGTTGTCACTATTTTTGCTTTGAAAATAATCAGCTATTTTTTTAGCAGTCATTTTAACGTTTTAGCCTCTTGAAGTGCTTAACACACAAAACCAGCCCCTTCAACTCTCTGATTGGTTAAATGTTGTGTCAAGACGTAACACAGCTGTCATGTGGTTCCAAGATTTTTATTTATTTTTCACCCAGCAACGCACAAATGATCTAGTCTGCATTTTCATAGAGAAATGCAGCTGCTGTGCCATCTCTGAAACGTTTTAACAAGTGTGTAAAATACCCTTTCACACAGCATGAAATTGCGCAATCTATACCGGTGTAATACCATCATAACCCTTTCACACAGCCAAAGAGATTGCGTGAGTAGAACTTTCAAACCTGTCAATCAACAGAATGTTCTCATGGCAACAGCAGACTGTTCTCGTGCAATCTGAAACACTGACAAGACCTAACACATGCACGCAGTGCTTAATTTGTAAAGAAAGAGGTGCCGGGGTGCAAGCAATGACAATAATACCGACCCTAAGAAGCGCATATTCAAAATCATAACATGTTTATTTGAAAGAGTATTGTACGTACTTGTTAGATGTTTACAATCACGTATTGTACATCATATACAAAGTAGTAGTGCATGCAGAGAAATTAATTGAAGGCAACCGCAGGACAAATAATTAAATAAAAAGCCTGTATACATGTTTTGGTATGGTTTTGCATTTAAATGTTTTAAAAAACAAACAAATTAAAAGGCATTCAGAGGCACGCCAGAAGGACGACATTGATAAACAAACGCACCCCAACACGAACATTGGTTTGACTCACGGTTTGCACTATTATCAGCGATGTGTCTGCAACAGAAGCTGCTGGTAGATTACAAAAACGATTAATTAAACTTAGGCTAGGTAGTTGTTAACTTAGTATGTTTTTATTCTCTAATTAAATTATATTCATTGAAAAAGGCAAGAGAACCAGATTGTTATTAATTTCATTGTTTTGGTTTCATATAATATAGTAGGCTAATGTTCCTAATGAAGTAGGCTACAATATTTTTTTTCGTTAAAGTTGCCGTTCTTTGAAATTAATGTTGAGCTTTCATATTTTGCTGTATACTACTCATTTAATCAAACCAAGTAGTGTAAGAAGTTGCTTGTATCGTTCATGACGTTTTTCAAATCAAACAAGCTTATTTGTGTATAAAAAAAAAAAATGACAATAGAATTGCAGCCAGTGTCATCTTACTTAAAGGCACTCAAGCTGAAATCGTAAAGTAATTTAAAGTAGGCTACAAGCGTGGCAGTGGACTGTCTCACTTTAGCGCACACACAATAACTTGCAGACTTAATGCAACTGTGCCGAGAGTTTAAAAATAAAGCATTTTATGAGAGTTTTAACTAGAGGTACCGGTGCTATGACTGAGCGGCCAGAGGTTCCGGGGCTGTGCCCGACACAAACTAAGCACTGCATGCACGCCCCTTGCCTACCTACGCTATAGTGACGTGGCATGTTGACTTTGAAACCACACCCACTATAGCGCTTCAGTGGCATTGTGGCCTTTCACACAGGCAGTTATGACGATTCAGTGCCAGTGCTCTGAACCAACTCGCAAGGTGGTTCACAGACAGCATAAAATGTGACGCTTCTGTAGTGGTATAGGCAATTCACACAGACCTAAAGCTGCTTCAGTGGCAGTTCTGAACCGTCATAACTCCTCTGTGTGGGGGCTCCTGAGTGGCGCATCCAGTAAAAGCACTTGCGTAGAGTGCCGGATGCGCCGAATAGTCTGGACGTCGCGAGTTCGAGTCCAGGC
The DNA here is from genome assembly GCF_902713425.1 of Acipenser ruthenus. Lineage (NCBI taxonomy): Eukaryota > Metazoa > Chordata > Actinopteri > Acipenseriformes > Acipenseridae > Acipenser > Acipenser ruthenus. The sequence goes on from NC_081189.1 coordinate 4,916,087, forward strand.
TATTCCTTTGCCGACTGAGGACGGGAGCTCCCAGGAGGCGGCGCTCAATTGGCCGAGCGTCGCCCGGTGGGAGGGAGGGTTAGGTCGGACAGGGGGTCCTCTGCTCACCGCGCACCAGCGACCCCTATAGTCTGGCCGGGCGCCTGCGGGCTTGTCTGTAAGTTGCCTAAGAGCTGCGTTGTCCTCCGATGCTGTAGCTCTTGGGTGGCTGCATGGTGAGTCTGCATTGTGAAAAAAAGTGGTCGGCTGACGGCACACGCTTCGGAGGACAGTGTGTGTTCGTTTTCACCCTCCCGAGTCAGCGCAGGGGTGGTAGAGGTGAGCTGAGCATAATAAAATAACTGGCGATTCCAAATTGGGAGAAAATAATAAAAATAATTGGCAACGACTAAATTTATAAAAAAAATAAAAAAAATAACTCCTCTGTGTGAAAGCACCTAAATATTAATTCTAAGTTTAGTTTTTGTGATGATCCCATTTAGATGGATGATATTAATTTTTCCTATTCTGTCTTTTAACAGGTCTGCTTTACCTTGGAACGTATTTATCCTGCAGATTACCGACTTCATGAGCAAAAGTCAATGTTGGAATAATTTGTCACGCTGGCTGGCTGTGTGTTTGTAAATAAACTTACTACATATGAATACAACAAGTCTGAACAATTTATTTCCAATTGAATAATATCTGAATGTGAAGGTGACCCACTTCCATAAATTCGCAAGTCTGATTACTTGATTTCTCTAAGGTGTGTCTTGGTAACTGTTATTCTAAATTAATGCCAAAGGGCATCTATCCAGGATTCGTTGGCTATTGTAGAGGAAGTGTCATACAGCAGTGGATGGTACATTTTAATTTCTTTAATATTCAAGATGGAGACAATTTTCACAGAACCCGATTAGCACTAATCTTGGGCTGCCTAATTGTACTTGCCTGTGTAACCAGGTGTATAATTTATGATGCAATGCAACGGTTCCATGCTGTAAGTCCTTCTCTGGTCTACCAAAAAAATTCTAAACTTCTGCTTGGGGATGTAGAATGAGTTGTCCGATTTACTCCACTCTGACCACTTTACTTACAAAATAACTCCCTGAATGCAGTGACGCAAAACATGCTTAGTTGTGACCTTTGCTGTAATAACTATACATCAGATGGACAGATAATTAAAATATTTAAAAAAGAAATGGTGTTTTGAGAAAAAAAAAATGCAAAAAATGCATGCCCCTACTCTTAATTGATAGGTTAAAAACATAAGTAACATTACTATTTTTGTTATGATAAAATATCATCTGTGTTGTAGCCTAATAGTTGCAGCATGTGTCTACCAGATTGTTAAGTGAAGGGACTAGCTGAAATGGTGCTCTACCTGACTTCTTTTCTGTCCTTCATCATGTCCTCCAAGTTTGACCTTTTTGTAGGAGATGTTCCATCTGGAAGATTTTTAGCATGGGGTTGGTGTCAAATAAACCACCCCAGGGCATGTAACTCAGCTGTTCTTTTTAGTCAGTGAACTCTCCATTTTTTTATTTATTTATTTATTTATTTATTTATATATTTGAGATGCAGTCGCTGTTTTCAGTATATTAGAACATTGCTGTCTATGTTTGAATCTGCTTTTGGTGCATTTACATGGCATGCCTTTTGCAGCCGGGCGAAATGGAGCTACTCCCTATCCATTTACTTGTCAGAGATGTTATTTGTCCTGCATTATGCCCCTGTAGATTCAGTACTCTGATTTGTTTGTTTTGTGTTTTCATTAAAAAATTTTATATAATTTGTGTTTTTGTAAAGTGTTCCAACAGAGTGAGTCATTCAAGCTGTGTGATGTTATGCAGAAAACCACTTTTTCATGCACAAGTTCACATCACTGTCCCCATGCTTCCTGCAGTTTCTCGAAATAAGAAATCGTCCTTCGGGGGTGACCATAATTATGAAAATTATATCTCAGCAGAAAACGTTAACTGGGAAGTAATTTATCTTAATTGGGACAAGCACAATAATAAGCTAACATACTTTTCCCAATTGTGTCATTACATAATGATTGGATTGCAGTCCTGTTTTCTGTTCTCTGGTTTTAAAAGACATTGATTGCAATTCACATTGGCTATTAGGCATTTATTTGTTGGGTGTGACATAGATAGTCATAGGAACATCCAACAAGAGTAGGAAGTAAGAGTGTGGAGGGGGGATACACTGAACAGTCTTTATGGGGTGACAGCATTGAAGGGCCAGTTATAAAAGTGGCATATATGTCATGGGTGCTGTTTTGAGAAAATGAGTCTGTCAACTTTTAAACATGCATGTTTTTCATTTGAGGGTTTTGGCTAGTGCTGTCATCCACCCTGTCCCTTACTCAGTTACTATGTAAAGTGCCATGACCTTGAATTCAGATTTGAAAGGCTGTTTGGCAAAAGCTCTGAGTTTGTTATAAAAAGACTTGATCTGCATAGTTTATTCTAACCTTCTTGAAATTAATATGCTGTAGTGGAGACACCTGTCTGAGCATACAGTAAGTCACACACTTCAGTGTTGTACATGGAGTTAGAAAACTTCTAATCCAGTTGTGATTGATGTTGACATTGTTTCCTACAATTTATTGAGAGAATCAGAATATTGGATATTAGGAAATGTGTCTTTACATACAGTGGCGCTCAAAAGTATTCACCCCCCTTGGACTTTTCCACATTTTATTGTGTTAAAACATGGAATCAAAATGGATTTAATTAGGAGTTTTTGGCACTGATCAACACAAAAAAGTCCATAATGTCAAAGTGAAAAATAAAATTTACAAATTGTTCTAAATTAATTACAAATATAAAACAGAAAATCATTGATTGCATAAGTATTCACCCCCTTTGCTATGACATACCTAAATAAGCTCTGGTGCAACCAATTGTCTTTAGAAGTCACATAATTAGTTGAATGGAGTCCACCTGTGTGCAATTAAGGTGTTTCACATGATTTCAGGTTAAATACACCTGTCCCTGGGAGGTCCCACAGTTGGTTAGTACATTTCCTAACAAAAACTACATGAAGACAAAAGGAACATTCAAAGCAAATCCAGAATAAGGTTCTTTAAAAGCACTAGTCAGAGAGGCCACTAAGAGGCCTATGGCAACTCTAAAGGAGTTACAGTCTCCCACGGCTGAGCTGGAACACACTGTGCATACGGCAACAATAGCTTGGGTGCTTCACAAAACTGGCCTTTATGGGAGAGTGGCAAAAAGAAAGCCATTGTTGAAAAAAACTCACATTAAATCTCAGCTAGAGTTTGCCAGAAGGCATGTGGGAGACTGAGACCAAGTGGAAGAAGATTCTATGGTCTGATGAGACCAAAATAGAGCTTTTTGGCCTCAACCCTAAGAGCTATGTTTGGCGCAAGCCTAACACTGCACATCATCCTGAGAACACCATCCCTACCGTGAAGCATGGTAGTGGTAGCATCATGCTATGGGGGTGGTTCTCTGCGTCAGGGCCTGGAAAGCTTGTGAAGATAGAGGGCAAAATAGATGCAGCAAAGTACAGAGAAATCCTGGAGGAAAACTTGCTGAAGTCTGCAAGAGACCTGGGACTTGGGAGAAGATTCATCTTCCAGCAGGACAATGACCCCAAACATACAGCCAAAGCCACACTGGAGTGGCTTAAAAACAAAAAGGTCAATGTCCTGGAGTGGCCCAGTCAAAGCACGGACCTCAATCCAATTGAGAATATGTGGAAAGAGTTGAAAAATGCTGTTCACCAAAGGTCCCCATCCAACTTGACGGAGCTTGAGCAATTTTGCAAAGAAGAATGGGCCAAAATTGCAGTGTCCAGATGTGCAAAGCTGGTAGAGACTTATCCAAATAGACTCATGGCTGTAATTGCTGCCAAAGGTGCCTCTGCCCAAATATTGACTCAAGGGGATGAATACTTATGCAATCAATTATTTTCTGTTTTGTATTTGTAATTAATTTAGAACAATTTGTAGATTTTATTTTTCACTTTGACATTATGGACTTTTTTTGTGTTGATCAGTGGCAAAAACTCCTAATTGAATCCATTTTGTTTCCATGTTGTAACACAATAAAATGTGGAAAAGTCCAAGGGGGGTGAATACTTTTGAGAGCCACTGTATAGTGTGTATGTGTGTGTGGCAAAGTGGTAAGTGGTAGCAGGTGTATAGCAGGTGCAGTGCAGATACCGTAATTCCAAGAATCACACAGACAACAAAGTACGGGTGAAAATGTTTTAATGGTTTATAATCCAAGCGAAGGAAAAGATTTACAATTCTCCAGCCCCTTTTATGCGATTATGCATGACCCCTTGGTAAACGATTACAGCTGACTCTATTGCCTGCAGCTGCTACCTCGTTTACCTTCCAGGTCAATACATTCTCGCACTGGAGTCTCGTCTTTTTCCAGATTGACTTCCCGACCCAGGGAATGAACTGTCAGGACAACCTGTCCAAAGCCTTTCCCTTTCGCTACTTTGTATCCTCACAGGTCGAGAGGAAGATTTACGACCAGAACTCATTATATTTCCGTCACAGTGTGTCACACTTTTACTTAAGTAATTGGTATCCAATTGTGATAAAATGTGTTTATGGCATTCAGTATTGTTATACTTAGTCATATTGTATGTTACTAACATTCTTGTGTAGTTCCTGTGCCAAGCCCAATACAGTGTAGGTTTGTATTCAGAGTCGTGTCTTTCTGAATGAATTGTAATTGAATTAGTATTACTCACTGTATGTTGAGAGCATAGGTTAGGTTATTTTCAATTCATTAAAATTTGACATGCTGTATTTTTTTAAACTCAGAATCTGTTGCTTCCTGATTTAATCACTAAGGTTAATTTACTGTGTGCCCTGTGGAATATCATATGCTCAAAGTGCGGAATGGCATGTGTTTAGTTAATATATTCATAGACATTTTTTTCTTCAAATAAAAACAATGCTACTTAATTAAAAAAAGGGTTTTTAATTACCATAAAAATAGAGTTGGCTATCACTGAGTATCATATTAAACTTGATTAAGAGGAAGATCTTTTGTTGGCAGATAATGACCAGTGGGATAGTTTTGGCTGAGGGCCCTCAACAACATTATTTATCAGTTAAAGACAGTTATATAGTTATATATATATAGATATATATAGATAGATAGATATATTGTTATATCGCTCTTTTCTGGGTTCTTTCTCAGCACTGTTTTACGAACCAAGACCACAGGTGTTTGTTTTTGACTGTGCTTGCGCACATTTCATTTTCACACAACAAATAAAAATAAACAAAACAAACCTAGCTCTGCTCATTGGGTACGCCCCGCCCCTGTGCGTATTTTGTATGATTTTTTATTTGTATTGCTGTCTTATGATTTAAATGTATTTTATTTTTGCACTGTTGTTTTAGGTCGGCAGGGAAGGGTTAATTGCCTCCCCTGCCAAATCAATTCACGTGTAGAATGTACCTGAGCCTGATTAAATGACTGACAAGCAATCAAACTCAGGCAGAGCTGCATAAAAGAGACAGGAACCTCTCAGTCGGTGTGGTTGTTCAGAGGAAGAACAAGACAAGTAAGAACTGAGAAAATATAAACTGCAATTGCTACTCCTGCTGGATTTTGACCGGAACGCTACTTGTTTGTTAGAGTGGGTTTGTCGCTGTCCGTTTATTTTGCCCATTGTGCCTTTTGTTTTGTATGAATATTTCATTTATAATTGAATACACCCGCAGCGCTTCAACCCGCAGTACTGGTGCCTGTGTTTCTTACTGGTCTGACATTACCACCATGCCATCCTGCCACACACACTAAAAGAAGCTTCAGTCTTTCATTTTCACTATTAATGGCTATTTATTTTATTTTCCTAACACAACCTACCTTGCATTTTGCTTTTATTAGACCCTTGGGTATTTGTCTGTTATTAGCGTAACCTGAATCTGTTTTTAAATATTGGAAAATACATTTAATTTAACATATTCCCAAACGTAGACTTTACTTTAATATTTTTTTTTACTTTGTATTCTAAATAGTTACACTTAATCAAGAAAAGATATTACAATGTGTTGTGGCAAAAAGTCCTTCTCACTCTCTCGCGCCACATTATATTACTGGTAAGTAAAATGGCCTATGATGGTCTGTTTTAACCTGTGGGAAAGTGTGACCGGGTCACCCCCGCCCCTGGGTGTATTTTGGTTTATTGTGTGTATAGTGTGGGTTATGTAGCACGGGTGAATTAAAAGGTATGTTGGTATGTGAGCACAGGGATTTGTCTGTGTGTGTCTGTGTGGAATAGTGGGTGACAAGATAAAATCCTGCCTGCAAAAACACGTGGGAATGTGGCTGGAGCCGTGAATTGAATAAGTGGTTAAATAATTAAGGCTCCAGCCACAGGTGTATAAATAGGGTGATCACGGGTGATACGAGGTTGGTGTGTTCAGCGGCGGAACGAGAGTCGGAAGGTGACGTAGAACTAAGACAAACAATTGCTACGCTGCTGGTTCTAAACTAGCGCAATACTTGTTTTATGTAGTATTTGTTCCTGTGTGTTTTGTTATTGTTGTTATTTTTACTGTTTTCATTATGTTTTTGTGATTCTTGTTTTGTTTTGGATTGGCAGGGAGGGGGTTAAATTCCTCCCTATAAAATACATGTGAGAATGTGGCTGGAGCCTTAAGTGTTTAATTGTTAATTATTAGTTAATTGGGCTCCAGCCACAGACTATAAAAGGGCAGGTGAAACCCTTTGTGGGAGAGGAATTTTTGGGTGAGTTTTGTTTGTTGCTGTGCAGTGCAGTGCAGTGCAGTGCAGTGCAGTGCAGTTTTGGAGAAAGAAACTGTAGTGAAGGCTAATGCCCAGCCTACATTTCTGTATTTTGTTTAAACCTTTTGTTTGGGCCTTTGTGCCTATTTATTTGATTATTTTTTGTTTAATAAAGATCATTATTTTGCCCCTTCCACTGTCTCTGAGCCTCAAACCTCTGTCATCCTGCCACAGTTCCATGTCTGTTTTGGCCATCATGCCATTTTCTTTTGTGTGAAATGTTTTGTTTGTTTAAACCTTTTATTTATAATAAACCGTGCAACAGCGCGTTCAATCCCCAGTCCGGCCTGTGTTTCTTCTGGGTCTGACGTCACCACACAAACCATCATGTCACGGGAAGGAACTCATCTATACGGCACGTGTAGCTCGCTGTCTCTTTTCTAACAACGTGAAAGCTTGTTTTAAAAAAATAATGAGGGTGCCATGCAAAATAAGTAAGTGCTATTAAAATGTTATCAACAAACGTTGAATAAACTCTGTCCATATCCCAGGACTCCTAACTTTGTAATCCAACATCCTTGCTTTGAGTTTAAAAAAATAAATACAAAAGGTTTGGCAGACTAATGCGTTTTTATAAATGTAACCAAAGAGATGAGGCTATTTGTTTACACTAGCAGGCGTTTACTGGTGGATAATGACTGCTTGAAACACGAAACAAATGTTGCTTATCCCTTTACTGAAAATAAATATATTACATGTATTCAATTGGCTCACTTCTAGTCAAACTCAACTCTGCATTCTTAAATTGAATCATAAAATGAATCACCTAGAAGAATAATGGTTATAAAAATAATTGTTTAAAGTAGATGGGTAGAAAATAATTGTTGCTGCAAAAGACAGTTAAATATGTATGTTTAATGTTAAACATACTCACCAAGTGATTCATCATAATTAACATTACTGAAGCAAATAATTCTTTAAGAGTTCTTTGGGGGAATGTGTTCTGATTCAGTAGACGGGCCCGGGATGCCTGTAATGTATTTATGTGTAATGTCAAATTTAATTTATTCTTTTCATTATTGCCAATGTTATGACAGCATCATTTCGACTCTGTTAATGCAGCATCTGGTATAATACCATTTATAACATGACAAACAAAATCCAATTATCTGAAATTCTGTTCTGAAGTTATAAGAAATGATTTCACTACAATGGAATATACTTTTTATCACTGCTCTTCTGTGTTCAAGTATTACATCTTCGGGGTACAAAGGGAGCGTTGCAATGGCTCTGGTGCTCCCGTGAGTTAAGGAGGCAAAACTGTCAGGGAATGTTTCTCCTCATCACAGTACAGTAACCCCGAGACCAGGCGCCCGGTGAACTTGGAGTGGACACCTGCAGGGCTGGCCTTTGTCCTTCAGAGGGTGTAAAAGAGGAAGCTAGCTTGGTCGTGGGACTCCCACTGAACCTGCGGTTCTCCTGAGCTGTGTGGGGATAACTGGGCACACTAAATAAAAATAAATTAATTAATTTAAAAAAGTTAATATGAAAAACCTGAACTTCGGTCTTCCAACCACCCATTAACTCATTCTGTTGTGTGCAGTGCTGCTCTCAAAAAAGAGATCCCCAAAGACAGTTCCACCCGTGGAATAGGTGGACATTGTAACCTGGCTTGTTCAAGATTGCATGCCAAATCTAAATAAAGCTCATTCATGTTTCTTCCAATATTATTTATAATAATGAAGATTATACACAATAATATATTTAAGAATCTGTTTACAGAAATAACATTTGAGAAGAAACAAAGAACAATCTCCATTTTAAACTGTTTGGCTTTATTGAAACCGTTACCTTAATTTCTCGCTGATAAAAGCCAAAATATTGTTTTTTTCTGCTGTTTCTTGTGCTTTTATCATGGAATACCCACATATTTTTTTATATACAGGTATTCAAAATATTGTTTTGAAAATGTACACCAAGTAAATATGTTATTGCCCTTAAGATCCTCATGAGCAAGTTGGTATTGTATTGAAATAGCAGAGCTATCTTGACTAAAAGAGCTCCATAGAGCTCTAATCACAGACCGTTAAATAGGAATCACATTCCTTTGGAACATAAAGTGATGAACCTTGTGAGTCACGTGCCACCTTCACATGGATAACGTGCATTCTAAAGTTCTGAAAATAACATATCTTAACATTGCTTGTTTGTCTCGTAAGTGTATTTCTCTTTGCAAGAATCAGCAAGACACCAAAGAGAGTCATATTTTAATGGTTTAATGGTTAGCAGTATTTAGATCTGGTAACGTTTCAATCAATTGAATAGACCCCCATGTTTATAGAATGCTCTTGTAGAATGCTCACAGCAGAGGTACAGCAGAGGATAGTCCCTAAAATGAAGGCGTCAGTAAAGACTATTTTCTGCTGTTTGTTTAGTTCTGTTAATTTACAACTTCCCAGTCGTAAAAGACACATGTAATGTCTTGTTTTTGTACATTTATTTGACAAAAAGTTTCTAAGCCTAGTCAGTGTTCATTGGCCATTTACAAGCTGATTTAATAAACTGCCTTTTTATCCGCAGCTCACCCTGAAATACATTTCAGGGAAACCTCACACTGAGAGGAAGCTTTTCTTTGTTTTTCGTCTGCAATCCTGGGCTAAAACATATGTTTTCACTGCAGACACGGTTGTATAAAACTACAGGCTTCAGTAGCAGGACACATAGGATGTTTAAATACCACCCAGATGACATCATGAGACGGGTGGCATTGTGGTTTTATAAATACTGCAACAAACAGAGTTTTGTTTTCTGACACCTATTTCCTGAGTTTTTGCCTTTACTGTCCAGACAGTTTTTAAACAGAGAAAAACTGGCCTCTGTTCCAAATTCTACGATGCGTGGCCACAAGAAAACCGAAAGTAATCATTTGCTTATACGGAGAGTTGGATATTTACAGTAGCACCTTTAAACCTGTGTCCCAACAGAGTAAACAAACATACTGCACTGTGATGTTTTTTTCAGAGTGATGGTTTCTTAGAAAACATTGCTCCTGGAGATGGCAGCTGTTATTCACAAGGTAATACAAGAGGAAACAACATGTATTTAAAGGAACATAAGATCCTGCTTGGGGAGATGCTGCATCAAGGCTTCTTACAATAGTCTCTTTTTACCCTTCTCTGTCCTTACCAGGGAGCAGCATAGTTGTTAATGCTTTACTAAGGTCTCGCTCTCTAACTGAGCCAAACTGTACCAGCCATTCTAAATCATCTTCAGGGCCAAGCTTAATAAATGACACTTATTAAAGGCAGGGGGACTGGACAGATCTTAAAGGCATCATTACAAATTTCTAGTGGACTGCTTTAAACCTTTCTCTCCCTGCAGTGCTACCATTTTCCACTGACACATTCAGAGAGAAAAGCATGCTCCAATACAAGGGGAAAGAAAGCTGACTGTCAAGCTTATGGTTCTTGCATCGCAGTCCTCATCTTACACCCTGGAGGTGATTGCTTTTGATTATGATTAGATTTACTTTACCGGTACAATACAATTACCTGATGCATTCTTGGCCTAAGCAAAGATGCTCTCTATTGGATGCTTCATCAGATGGAGAATTGGCTGTCCTAAAAGGACATATTAAATCCTTTAGCGATGATGATGCAGTACGCTGCAAAAGGGAGATGTTGTTGTAATGAATGGAACTTTATAACATTGTTAACAGAGAAGAGTAATCCCAGAAGCACACTGACAAATCCAAATTTTAGCTTACCAATTCTGCTTTGAAACTAGTTTACTGGCTTTATTTAATATAAAACAAATCACATACCTAAATATATTCAAAAGCAAACTTTAAAAAAGTGCATTCTCAATACTTTTTTATGCTTTTTTTTTTTTTTTTTAATGGTTACAGAGCGCTGTACGGTGTTTATTAGAAATGCAGTCATTTACCTTTGCTGATTTCACAGGGAGCACCACATTGGCTCAGGCACTCTGGCATGTTAGGAAGGATAAATCATCAGGGACTGTTTCCCCTCACAGTCCAGATGCCCAATGAGCTCAAAGCAGACACTTGCAGGGCTCTCTGTCATTCGTTGTAGAGCTCCGGGTATAAAGAGGCAATTGGCTTGGTCTAGAGACTGGAAGATGCACAGTGACCTTCAGTTCTTGATATCTGTTGTGGGGATTACTGCGGTGAGGGAACATCAATTGGCATTCTGGGGGGAAAAACTGGGAAAATAATTGGGCATGCTATTGGGCTTTTTTTTTTTTTAAGCATTGGGATTTCCATGATATTCTTATTTTAGTATATAATTTATATACATTCGTTCTTATTATTGTTGATCATACTCATTGAACTAACCATAAGTATGTACACCAACACCTGAAAGATAATAGTTACATTCATTAAACAATACAATACAATGCAATTAAATAAATAAATAAATAAATAAATAAATAACCAGCAGATTGATGTCAAATTGAGTGGTCTGGAAAAAGATGACATTTTTATATTTTCCATGAGTTGTTCAGACAGTTGGGTGATTCACTTTTCGAATCTGAATGTAATCCCACATATATAAAGTAATATACTGCAGGAACACTCACCTCTCCAGGGCCTGTTGTACCTGCCTCAACGTGAAGTCTGTCAGTGCTTTTCTGTGAATTTATGTGGGGGGCTGTTTGGTTTAGTCTTTAAAGCAAAACCTGGTGATCTTTGGACTCAAATCCCAGATCAGCCACTTGACCTTTATGTGTCTCTGTCCCACTGCACTGTCAAATTAATAAAGAAGCAAGACTCGTCCCGAAATGTCAAGTGCGTCTCGGCATTGCTATGCAGGCTAAATTATGTACACTGGATTTAACAAATAAATCTGCTACCGCTTTTGTACTGGCAATGTTTAGCCCTGTAGTGGATTATTTCCATTACAATTAAATCTGTGTAATCCACTTTAAAAGATTAAAGCAGAGAACATGTTCTTGGAGCTAATGTCATTGAAATTAGAGCTGTCTTTCTAGTACTTATTAGGCAGTCAGGGATGTTTACCTTTGGAATGAATATCAGGTCGATAGGGGTATAAACTCCCATTACTCTGAGGTCCCTGACTCAGAGAATCGTGTGTCTTCCCTGAGATATCGTCTGTTTAGTTATGTTAAAGAGTAAGTAGCTTCAAGTTAAGTCCAAGCCACTTTGTAATGGCCAGAAACTTAAATGGTTCAAAGTATTAAATGGACTTAAGCCGAAAAAGAGGGAGCAAAGAGTATAGGGAAGAGAAGAGCTCTTGCAAGTAAAGAAAAAAGTTATCAGACATGCAAAATGAGATGTAGAATTCCACATTGCAATGGAGATTAAACAAACCTGAAATGCTTCAATAGCACAACAGTAAAAGAAGATGTCAAGACTTTAAGGAACAACAAGGGATCTATAGAAGAGGGTGATAAAGCAGACACATGTATTGAATGATTACTTTGTATAGACTATCACCAATGAGGACTTTTAAGAATGTGATCCCAGTTACTGCCAGTTCACTTGCCATGTTGGATGCATGTAGTGTAAATTAAACAGTACAGAGTAGACTGGGGGCTCTCAAGACCAACATACTCCCCAGTCCAGACCTCATCTACTGAAGATGACCTGAAGAAACCTGGCAAATTATCTCCAAGCCACTGGCTGAGATTTTTGACAAATCGATAAAGACAGGAGATGTCCCAGCTGTCTGGGAGGTTGCAAATGTGGTACTGACATTTAAGGAGAAACCTTGAAAAGACTTTTGACCAATTACTACATGATGCACGAATCCCTAAGCTAGATGTGGTGGGAAATAAAGGTGGAACACATATGCAGGGGTACTTGTAAGAGAGGTGCTGCAGGGCGCTGTGCTGCCTGGAACCAATGGTGTTTCTTATCTACATTAATAACTTCGATAGGGAGGTAATCAGCAAGCTTGAAATACTACATTCCATAATTAGAACAGACCTTGCCAGAGAAAAACCTTGGCATTGCAGTAGACTTCAATGCTGTCAGCCACCAGGCAGTGTGAGGAGTTAAAGTGGATGCTTGGTTATATAGTCATAGTGTAGAGTACAAAACAAGGGAGGTTATAATGAGGCTGAATCATGCACTGTTGAGAGTGTGTTTAGAGTACAGAAAGAGCATTGGGGCTTTGAAGAGTGCAGTGACAACAAGTAGACTACTCCCAGGGCTCAAAGGTATGACGTGAAGATAGGTTGAGAGTGCTGGAGCTATTTAGCCTTGAACAAAGTGTTAGGAGAGATCTGGATAGGAAAAGGTAAAGAATTAACAAGGATGTCAAGAGCACTGTCTGTATTGACATAGTATATACATTATTATTGTAACAAACTTTGTAATTCCTTTAAACATTTCTGACTAGATTTGCCTCCTTCTAATGTTCCTCTTGTCTGGTGCTTCCAGCTGAAATAATTCACCGGTCTCCCGTGGAGCAAAATATGTGTAATATTAAATCAATACAGCAGATAACGTTTTTTTATTCAAACTGTGAAAATCATTTGGCATTGATTTGTTTTTTAATGACTCATTCCACATTTAGAAAGATAGACAGATTATGGCCTCAATGGTGTTGTTGTTTAATAAGTGGTCTGAACTCAACTGAAGGTGAACCTAAAATTACATCCCAGAATGCGTAGCAAGGACGATTTATAATGAATCAATAGCTGGATGTTAGTGATATCTACAAGTTCAGTTAAGAGGCAAGAGCAGAGGGCATTGTAGTACTCATTACAAGTACCAATTTCTGTAGTTTCACCTGAAAAAAGAAAGACAAGAGTAATTGCAGCTCAGGAAAGGCTACGAAGGTGAATGAGTATAATGTGTATTGTAACACAAGCTATTATCCTCATCTTGTTAAGTTTACAGCAACTACAAAGTAGTTTAACAAGTAACTGTGTTTGTGACCTTGTCTACGTCACATAATAACAGGTTTGATAATTGATTTTGTTTTGTTTTTTTTGTTTTGTTTTTTTTGGGGGGGGGGGTGTCATTTTAAACAAACAAAAAAAAAATCCAATTCGATAGAGTGCATTGTGTTTCTCTGGCAAGTGAAAGGACAAGCAGCAAATTAGGTGTGAAGTGTTGAAGAGAACAAACAATTAGATTCTCATTTCTGTGTCATCCCAGTGAAGGCCTCTTTTCCCAGATCAGCCCTGCCTCCGGGGTTCAGTTCAATTAGGCATCATTGTAATCTGGACATCCTGCCAGCTGCGCTGCAGCAGAGACAACCTAGACCTCTCAATCTGCTACTTGTGGAATCGCAATTACAATACTGCCAGGAGTGTATGGTCTTAATGCATTAGCACATGCTGTGTTAATAAGCAGCATTTATTACATGTATGCTTGAGAGGAAAGCCATGGTCCAATATCTGTGAAAATATCAAGCTTGGGTTCTTCCTAGTGTACACTGTGACATTAATGTGGAGGGCGTGTATAATGATGTGTCCCATAATGAACAGTGTATACCTTGTTCATCTTTATGAAGCCCTGTCCCTTTATTATTGCTGATATGAAAATAAAACTAGCTACCTACTTCTGTATCACTGTTAAGCCCGGTGTAGTCTCTCCGAGAGTTTCTTGTGTCTGCTTAGCATCGTGATCAGCACAAATCCTGCTTTTTCTCAGAATTGGAAAAACGCTACAAATAAAGGTCACCAAACCATAAATGATTAATTCAGAACTTTCATTTAGATTATTGTGAGTAGTCTTAAGTAGTTTTGTAATTGTTGTTTTTTTTTTCTTTCCTTTCAGAAAATAAATTGTATTAATGATGAATAAATCGCTTTGAGAATCTAGCCCAGTGTGTTCAATATTGAGAATGCCACTATACAATCATACCACCCCCATGAAGACACCCACACACAAACTCACGCAGGTATAATGAAATCCACTCTTGGAAGGCTTTAAGGCACCTGGGGAAATGTTTATATAGAATGAGGATGTTTTTTTTCCATGATGTTTTATTCTGTTGTATTAACCCTCTATACAGCAATACTGTACAAGTGCTCCCAAAGTTTTGAACTGCCAGAAAATCAACTTAAAAGGCAGGTTTATATTAGTTTTATCTATCTATGCATTTCCTTGAAATATGGAACCAGTAAAAAATAAATGAGTAGAAATTCATCTGTAATGCTGTATTGGGGAGCCACCGGCCTCATACATTAGTGTTCTGCTGTTATACATGAAACAATGTAATAACTAAAACTAAAAATAAATTATTTTAAACAACAATACTTTCGATATATAAAAAAAAAAACATCTGCATTCTGCAGACATATACATGTGAAGTCTTTATTAATACAAACACAGAGGGACAAAATCAGACAAAAACACCCAAAGTTACAGTTGTGATGTTGAGTACGTCCCTGTAAGTTGTACACACAGGAAGCCGAATGAACACACATAGAGTGTATTGACAGAATCTGTAAACATGTTGGTGCTAATTTGATTTTAAAAAAAGAAAGCCTGCTCAACTGTAGCAATATATAGAGAGAGAGAACTCTAATGGGGCTGCTCTATTTGGATCAACATAGAAATATGTCTACTTTTTCATTCCATAATTCAAACTGCTGCTCGTTAGAATTCCATAAAGTAATCCCCCATCTATACACAGAGAGTGATTATACAAACAAGGTTACTAATCCCTGCTTCTGTATGTTTTAACTGTTCAACACTTCAGACCTCTAAACAGGCAACTCAAATACCTACCCTCAAAACAGCAGACTGCTGCTACAGGACATAAAAAACAACCGAAACTCAAAATTAGAAGAAGGGCTCTTTCTACAGGGATCCCCTGGCTAATCTTTCTTCTTGTTCCCCAGTTGTAAGTATAGACAGCTTAATAATAAAATACTTCAGAACTCACTGAAAACAGCATTCCTGAAAATGTCATTACTGTGCCAAATGTCGGTGTCAGCTTGGTGTTTGCTGCCCCCTGCAGGCAGAAAGTGAGTAGTGCATGGAGATAACTGAAAATGCAGGCCAGCAGTACAAGTCACCATGGTTGCCTGAGAGGCAGGGAGTGATTAGATGGGATGGAGCGGGCGGGGTCTACTTTTTTGTATTATTATTATTATTTGTATCCCTAAGAATGCACTTTCAGTTGTCTGTCATCCCAGAGGGGGATACATGTATTCCCTCAACCCCCACGATAAAATATTTTGAATTTACAATGATGGAAATTTTAAACATATTTAAAATTATAAATGTGTGCGGCATCATTTCTACGCAAACTGACTTAAAAAAATCTCGGTCTTAGCACTTCAGACCGTACGATCAGTAGCACATTGTATTAACATGATTTTTTTTTTTTTTTTTTTTAAGTAATGGAGTTCAGTTTCACTGGAGCCGGATCATGAAGCTCGGCTGTGGGTCAGGCTCGGACTGCACTGACCTGTCATTGGCATCCAATAGTGCTGTACGCACCGTAGCAAGGGAAATTGACCAATGAAAATCAACTACGTCAACGTCATTCAGTTGCTGTATTTCAAACCGTTATTTTTTTTATTATAGTCAGAAGTGCATACTATACTAAAGGAAAAAGAAACGAAGACAGGACACTAAAAATCCATAGTAGCTTTTTTTAAACAGCCCCACAGCCAAAGACTGGATCTTTTACCTGCTGAGTCACCCGCTGAGCAGAGTGGAAAAAAGGCCAAGATTATTACAACAATTCAGTTCTGCAGAAGATGTTACAATACGGATGTTGAATTGTGTTCCATTTATTGTCGTTACACTCTGTGTAGTTGTCAGTGAGGTTATGTGCAACAATGCAAGTACTTGTCATGAGTGCGTTTTAACATTACTGTAGTTGCTCTAATCGTAGGTAGTTTTTGTTATTGCCTTTTGATACCGTATCCATAAAAATAATAATAACTGCATTTATCCTGAATGATGGCAGATTTGGCAGATGTGTGATTCCTAAAGGTTTTTTTTAGCAGTTGATTCGGTATAGATAAGTAACTTAGTGATTCTCTTAACTGTTTACATTGTGCGCTACAGCTGTATCAAGGCTTGCCATGAGGTTTTGTTGTTTGTTTATTTTAATCTCCCCCTGGAAATTTGACAAATCTCACGACGCTGAGAGAGAGAGGTAAATAAGGCAGAACGCCAAATAGAAATACGTCACTGTGTTTTATAACAACAGCGTAGGCTTGTAAACAGAGAGTACTAACTTCCCCAGGGTGTGATGCACTGACCCAAGAAACAGAAACAAAGAGGGGGCGGTTACTGAATGTTTCCAAGCTGTGACGTCATGTTTGTGAACCAGTAATAATTCAATAATGCAATAAACCATCTATAAACACAATTAAAGGAATTAACAACTTGACAAATTAGCTTCTTTTGAATGAAAGACACTGCTTAGTATATATACAGTATAATTTCAATGATAATTCATTATAGTTAGTTAATGCTTCAATATGTGTCAAATTATTATTATTTATTTCTTAGCAGACACCCTTATCCAGGACAACTTACAATTGTTACAAGATATCACATTATTTTTACATACAATTACCCATTTATACAGTTGGGTTTTTACTGGAGCAATCTAGGTAAAGTACCTTGCTCAAGGGTACAGCAGCAGTGTCCCCACCAGGGACTGAACCCACAACCCTCCAGTCAAGAGTCCACAGCCCTAGCCACTACTCCACACTGCAAATGCTGAATTTGTTGTTGAAAATGTTACTTTCGCTGGTACTTCTCCGTACCCTAGAGACTACACAATTCCTTTTTTTATGTTCCTTTTATTTTTTTCATTTATAACAGGACAATGAAAACTAATGGAGATATAATTCCTGAAGGAAAGCACATTCCGGCACGAAACATCCACACCATCAATCTCTGAACTCTCGCTGGCCTAATTTAGTCTGCAGAACAGGAACTATTTAAATAATGCAATACAGCACTGCCAACGTTAATACCCACAGACTTCTCTGGGTAAAGCCTTTTTGTTAATTATTCCGACCAAAATACAACTTTCTTTTTGTGAAACTAATTAGGTTTGATATATTTATAATTTTGCATAATGAATGTCTTACCCTCACATAACATACATACCTGTCACTGTGCGTTTTGTATTGAAAAAGTCATTTATCTTCAGGCATGCTTTTTTGCATTAATTATTCAGGGTTTTTAAAAAGTATTTTATACCATCTTGTTTCAGAAGATTCCAGAAAAATGTTTTAAGAAACAATTGATCTGATTGCAAGGTCTTTGCAGCAAAATGCAATTTGCACATTTCTTGTAAAAAATCAAATAAAACAGTTAATGTAACATTGCAAGCAAAGTCATTAAGTTAAATATTCAAGTTCTTTGCTACCTGCTGTGTTGTGTGTAGGGTGTCTCTTAATGTATTTTGAGTCATATGCTCTATGGCATGAAATCTGCACAAATTGCCCCAAGTACCGTATCCATAGCTTCAAAATGCTCAATAAGAATGCTTGGGTAAAACTTTAAGAAACTGCTGAAGGCACTAGCTGTGATGATTTTAGTTTCTTCTAGTCTTACCACAGTTACATGATAGTTAAAGGTATTGTATGTTGTTGATTCCTCATATAAACCAAATTAAAGTAAAGACTGGGTTTTCAGTGTGTTTGAAAAGCAGCCACTGGTACTGCATGAAACACTACTGGCTTAAAGAAGGAATTAGTTGTAACTTTGTAAGAAAACCTCACATACATTACAATTGTGCTACAGTGCCTGACCAAATCCAGTCTGCAGAGTCCTTCAGATCTCACAAGAACTTCTATATACTTCATATTGAAACTCAATACCCACACATTCATTAAATCAAATTACAGCTTATTCACTTTATGAGAGACTGTAATTAAGTTAAGCATTTACTTTGACTGAGACATGCATGACATTTTAGGAAATGATCTCTGTCACAATTTACAGAACCTGGGTTTGTCTAACCAACCCTGTCAGCCTAAAGCAGTGCTAACAGTTGCAAACTGAATTCTGCAAAATGAATGGGCAATTGTCCAGTTGCCAGGTTTCAGTAAATATACTATTAAACAGGCCAGGAATTAATTTATGGCAAAGGTAATGGATAAGGCAGTAATTGCATATATTATTCCACAGGGACATAAATAAAAGGTCAAAGGAGCATGCAAGGGATGTGTTGAAATAAAGATGCTGGTGCCTAGATCGCCATATTGTTTGTAATGGTGCCTTTTTGTTGCCTGTGCTTCAGTGTGCCTTAGTGAAATCATCCTCGTCCTTTTCTACAGTAAAGCAGGCAAGCACAATTGCAGCGTTCCATCACTGAAGCACTTCAAATATATTTGCAGTCACAGAGGCAATGCACCCCCTTGCTTTCTACCTGCTGGTAACAACCTCATGATTCTTACTCCTGTGTGCGACTGCACTCCCAACCTAATTATATCAGCCTGCATCAGATGGAACAGATGCCTTTGGTATATATCTGCACTGACTAAAAGGAAGTGTATGAATTTTTTATATGAACAAGAAATCTAACAACATTTTTCTTTGAACATGCTAACATGCTCCTGGTTATTTTCAACTCGTTAGCCATTAAGCACGTCTTTCCGCTTTTGTAGATACAAGCAAAATAGAGATTAATTTGCTTTGCTTGATTGATACACATTGCCAGTTAAAAGTGCAAGGGAAATAAAGAGCCGAGAGAGTTCGCTATGATCAAGACTACATTCACTTGGCATAGGTTAACCTGTCTGAATTGCAGCATACCGGAACATGTTTTTAATGAAAGGGATGTTTTCAGTCAGAATGATCGTGTGGTTCATATTGAAAACTGTTACTTTTAGCAATAACTACAGGACGTGTATAAGGAGATAACGCTCTGTCAGGTGGATCAAATCGGAGGCAAGCTGTTTATACTTACACAAGGTCTTTCCCTGTGTAAGGTCCTGGATTTAAATGGGAGCCTTCGTGACGGATGTTTATTGGAAATGTACAGTGTTGTGTTACCACTGGATAACTGTGTTTTAATAAAGTTTCCATATGTGAATGAACTTACTCATGTTACATTTGTACTCTTTCCAGTTCTGTCATGTTTCTTTTTAGTTTAAGCTTCGAGGTGTTCATTTTGCTGACACAATGCTATGTACAATTACATCAGCTAATGAATACCTTGTAATGGGAAACTAATGGGCTTTGTGCATTCTTATTCATGAAAACATCCTGCTACTGTACATCAGTTACCCTGCCACTGTGAGCAGCAGTCAGTCAACCACTGAGAACTAAGTAGCAGTCGTAGGTTCCAGGTTCGAATTGCCCTGTGATGACTGTACACTTCGCCCTCTTTTCATATGGTAAAGTCCCTGGCAGCATGTCTTGACATGTCTGCCAATTCAAACACATGCTCAGGCGATTGCACTGGATCAGCACGCTGAAGGGCTCAAAAGCTCTCAGTTTGCATGACTTACTTTTGCTGTTACACTTGCACTTCCTAGATGATTTCACCTTAAGAGTGAAGTTCACTCCATCCCTTCAGCAACTTCTTCTCCATCATTAACCACCCAGCTGCTTTCCCAAATGACGGACATGTTTTGCAGCTAGTAAAATGTTGGATGGCAAAGGCATTGCTGAGGTTAAATGACCTAGAAAGTGCAAGTGTAGCAGAGTACTTGAAAATAAGGAATGTTAGAAGTGAAGATGCACCCGCATATGAACAACAATACGAGACAATATATCCTGTTGGTTCTCTCTGTTACACAGCTATCTACCGAACCAATGTTCAGCGTTTTGACTCAAGAGATCTTCGGTACATTTAAAGGATTTAAAAATGCATTCCAGATGAAAAAGGTACAAATAATATATAAATATACAATATAAATAAAGAACAGAAATGTGTGATTAATAATTAAACACCTGAAAACCAGATTTTGATTAATATTTGATGCATATACAGGGATTCATATAAATATTAAAAGGTTTGAACCTTCTACTTTATTGACATCTTTGGATGTTGGAATAGATATTTTCACGAGCCGCTGTTCAACCCACACTGTCCTGGTGGCTGTTATAAAGTCTAGTTCATTGCATAGTTTAGTACATGCACAGGTACAACTTCCAGCATGTCTTCAAGCTGAATAGAATGTTCTTTCAATCTTCATCCACTTCCGCAGGGTTGCTTTAGAATCCTGTCAAGCTGCAGATTTTTTTCCATTGAAGTAATTATACTGACAGTAGATTCAATGGGCTTCAGTACAACTGCATCAGCTTTAATGCCTTCCTTGAAATTTGCCATTGATTCAATATAGCTTGCTTTTACTGTCATTCCAGGTATCCTGCTGGTGTTACTACAGGCTGTGTCTGGGGTACATTGAAGGTCCCCGATCGGGTCTTGCAGCCTTCTGTATGAGAGGTTATATAATGAAAACATCCTGACGTACCCGTCAGTGAAAGTGCATTAGTCAACCATTAAAATACATGCTGTATAATCATACATTGTAAAAGGTGTTCCCTTATAAAAGTTACTTCAATCATGCTTGAGTGAAATAGTGGTATTTCCCATTTTCAACGACTAAACTAATATAATGGTTTGGTCCTATTAGCCCCTGTATTGGGACATCTTCTTGCCAGTTAAACTAAAAAGAGAGACATATTAAATACATACTGTATGCATCAAAACCATTAGCAGAGGGAGCTTGTGCGTCGTATTGCTCACGTGTTGAATTTTCTATTTCATGTATGAATAGATTTGAATTTCTAACACTCCCATATTTTTATTTGTGAAGTGCCTTAGCTGCATTTCTAAAAATAACTGAATTTAATCGACCAATGAATACATTTCATTTCCATCCGTTTCTCTGAAAATGATGACTAAGGATATAGCACCTCCATTTTGGACTGGCTGTGTTTTTAGTAAAGACACTACAGAATCAAGACACCCTGTTGGCTGAATTGCTGCACTGGAGGCCAGTCAAGTGTTGTGATTATTTCCCCTTGGAGAAAGCAGAGAATAATAGTTTTTTTTGTTTGTCAGGGTTCAGTGGCAGCAGGAGGAAACACAAAGAGGCTACTGAGTGTTCTGGTGGACTCTGTTGTGCCCTGAATGCGGTATTTGCTCTGGGCTGTTTAGGTTGGATGCAGTTCAGCAGCAACATGAATGCTGTTATTTAAACTGCGGCTTCAGGCAGGCCATTATTGTTGACTGCAACACTTTACAAGCATCTTTCAGAAACAAGAAAGGTTTAGAAATGATCTCAGAGCTGCATGATAACCCCCCCCCCCCCCCCCCCCCCCGAGGCTTTCCTGCTCCTTCAGAAGCACATCGCTGATCAATGTCTTCTGCTTTTAACAAAGTGTTAAGTAACACTGCTGTGCACAATCATTTTAAATCTGCATTACCGTTAAGTAGAAGGGAATGTGCTCTCTCATGGGTCTTTGCCTGGTACATTATACCTTGTGATGAAGTTTTAATGAGGGTGTATGCAGTGATCCGAGCTCCCGTTTTACTTGGCCAAAGAAGCAAGCGCAGGAGATTGCTGTCGATGATTCTTGGAACAGTTCTTCTGGGCTTTGTGATACAAAATGTAAAAATGTTTTGAAGGCTTCTGTATAATGCTGCTGTGTCAAAACTTTTTTACAAGAGGCACAAAAGAGATATTTCCTTTACTGTACATGTTCAATATTTTAAGAAGTATAGCATTCAATGAAATGACATTTTCAGAAGCTTGAGAATTTCTATACTCTGTCTGAAGGGAGGCCAGAGATTAATGTTCAGTATTATACCTGGCTTTACCAGCACTAACACAAAGACTTGTTAATGACATTGACATATACAGTCATAGCCACTGTAAGGGACCACCACAGGGGCAGTTTCCTCATCATTACAGTGTATAGAGATAGAGCCTGAAGAGCGAACCTCCAGGTTCACAGACCACACTGCCTGATCTGTTAGAATAGGCTGTCTGTCTGATTGTGTGCCAGCAGGCAGAGGCAACATTGTGTACAGTACTACACAAGTTTATTAACGCCACCCTTTCTGCACTCAAGACCTTCTTGCCACAGATGCGGCTCACGGCTTAAAGGGATTACTATTTTGTTAATTAAGAGCAACATTTTAATCCCTTACAAGTCCTGCATGTGGAATTAGTTTATTTATCTGCCTATTAGGGACATATCTGCAGTGCTGCAGCTTGTACTTAATGAAGGTGGGGTGACTTTGGGGACTCAGTAATGCAAGTCTGTTTGGTTCATTTGCACTAAGAAACAAAAATGTCTATAGACCCAGCTACTTCATGGTAGGAAATAAGATGGGTTGTTCAAGTCTATTTACAGTTTTCTACATTTGTTATATAGGAACCTACAACTAAAGGTCACGTACCTTCATTCATAAAGATTACTAAAATGAGCACTGAAGAGCAACTTCTATAAAAATGCTTCTTTTGTATTGTATCGCACACTACTGGTGCTGAGATTTTACAATGACGCAAAGCTGGTACACTGTTTGTTGTTTGTGGCTGTTGTTTCACTGTTCTTTTTGATTGTTTTTAAGTGTATGATCTTTCTTTGCCCTCTGGTGGTGAAATTAAACCACTGCATGTATTGTATTTAAAATCTTGTAGCGGAGCTGGTCCCGAACCTGGGTACTATCCTCTGTCATGCTTGCTCCACATTCTTAATCATGGGCAAAGTATTAACATAGTCTGTCCTGATTTAACATAGTCAACAATTACTGGAGCACATATGGTATATGGCATCATGACCAAATCAATGTTCAACAGGGCAGCAGTGTGGAGTAGTGGTTAGGGCTCTGGACTCTTGACCGGAGGGTTGTGGGTTCACTCCCCGGTGGGGACACTGCTGCTGTACCCTTGGGCAAGGTACTTTACCTAGATTGCTCCAGTAAAAACCCAACTGTATAAATGGGTAATTGTATGTAAAAATAATGTGATATCTTGTAACAATTGTAAGTCGCCCTGGATAAGGGCGTCAGCTAAGAAATAAATAATAATAATAATAATAATAACTCATACCAATTGTAATTGTCAGACCCTGGAGTCCTACATCATAACCAATCATCTCTATACCATGAAAACATCAGGGTCAACAATGGAACAGTGTCTGGAGTACCTTTCCCAAACGTGTCCCCATGTTTACACCATGTTTGTATTGTGTTTAAACCATGAACACTTAACATGGTATAGACCTGATTTACAATGGTTATCCAATGTCCTGTAAGAGGCAACTTCGTAATGGTTTAAAAAGATCAAACAACTCCTGTCAACTACTTCAATATATTGTTCCAAATCTTTAAAGTTATGACTGTTCTATAATCTGTAGTAGATAGCTCTCCTAACCATCTAAAAAAAGAGCCTGTAATCACCAAGGAGCAAGCCCATAACATGTATGCCATTTAAATATGATTGCTGGTACACTAATGCATGCTTATTCAATGACAAATCTCTTTTTAATAAAACCTATTGATCACTTATATAGAGACCATTAAAAGATGAATCTAAAGTGCTTTACTCCAGTATCTCGAATAACAGTTTAAATGGCAATTTACCTTATATGAGAATATTGATGTTCTCTGTTGGTGCAGTTCCCACGTTGCAGTTCTTTCTGCTGATCACAAGCATGTTTCCAAATCACCATGGGAAACATGAAGCCTTCCTGTTGAATGCAAACAGATACAATCCCACCTGTATCTTCTGCAGCACATTTGCAAGGTCCTGATGAAGACAATGAGTTACCAACAGCACCAATACAGCTGGAAGCCCTCTGTGTCTGTGAGGGATTATTAGAGACCACACATCTTCAAAATGCATTTCATATGTGTTCTTTTATTAACTTTGTATGATGTTTGTGTTCATTCTGGGTGGTTCTGACTGCATTTACTCGCTTTCTGAGAGTCTAAAGCCCCTTTCACACTGGCATGCTCTACCCGGCTCGTAACCTACCCTGGTCAGGACCCGGTGTCATGCGGGTCGGCTACGGGATTTCACACTGCTTTTGATAAAGCAGGGTTGACCTGGGTGACAGACGCAAGGAAACAATACAAAGCTGCCCTGGAAGCAGCCTGTTACGGACGCTTCCATCCAAGCTTCTCTTGAACCATCGGCCCAAATGTTGATTAGTGCAAAAGTTTCTTCATCCCTGCTGCAATCTGGCTCATGGTGTGTCTCGGGCAACAAAAATATGACTAAACAGAATATTATTATTATTATTATTATTTATTTCTTAGCAGACGCCCTTATCCAGGGCAACTTACAATTGTAAGCAAATACATTTCAGAATCACAGTACAAGTAATAATACAATTAAGAGCATGATAAATACAATGACTTCGGTTCAAGCAAGTACAAGTGTGACAAAAAACAATTCAATAATACAGCAGATAACAGTGACAGTGATAGTTACATCAGGATATGATTAATTACAAAATACTACAGATTAAACACTTGGCAGATTACAGTACTCTGAAGTATAGGATTAAATGCAGTAAAATAGGGGGCAGATAAGAGCAAATAAAGCGCATTTTAAGGAAGGGTGATAGTGTCACAGGGGAAAAACAGAGGAGTTCTACAGGTGCTGTCTGAAGTGGTGAGTTTTAAGGAGGCGCCGGAATATAGTCAGGGACTGGGTGGTCCTGACATCTGTAGGAAGGTCATTCCACCACTGCGGAGCAAGGGTGGAGAAGGAGCGGGCTCTGGAGGCAGGGGAGCGTAGAGGAGGTAGAGCCAGTCTTCTAGTGAAGGCGGAGCGGAGAGGTCGAGTGGGGGTGTAGGGAGAGATGAGGGTCTGGAGGTAGCTGGGTGCAGTCTGGTCAAGGCATCTGTAGGCTAGTACAAGAGTCTTGAACTGGATGCGAGCGGTGATCGGGAGCCAGTGGAGTGAGTGGAGTAGTGGAGTTGCGTGGGAGAAGCGAGGCAGAGAGAACACCAGGCGGGCAGCGGAGTTTTGGATGAGCTGGAGCGGACGGGTGGCGGACGCAGGGAGGCCAGCCAGGAGGGAGTTGCAGTAGTCTAGGCGGGAGAGTACCAAGGCCTGGACCAGGAGCTGGGTGGCATAGTTGGTGAGGAAGGGTCGGATTCTTCGGATGTTGCTCAGGAAGAATCGGCAAGTGCGTGCCAGAGTGGAGATGTGCTGGGAATAAGAGAGGCAGGGGTCCAGGGTGACTCCGAGGTTCTTAGCGGAGGAAGAGGGAGAGAGTGTGGTAGATTCCACAGGAACAGAGATAGAGAGATCAGAGGAGGGGGAGGAGGAGGGAAAGAAAAGGAGGTCAGATTTAGAGAGGTTGAGTTTGAGGTGATGCGAGTGCATCCAGGAGGAAATAGCAGACAGACTGGTAGAGATACGGGAGGAGATGGTGGAATCAAAGGTGGGGAAGGAGAGGAAAATCTGAGCATCATCAGCATAGAAATGGTATGAGAAACCATAGGATGTGATGAGGGGACCCAGGGAGCGGGTGTAGAGAGAGAACAGGAGAGGACCCAAGACTGACCCTTGGGGGACTCCTGTTAAGAGAGGGTGAGATGTGGAGGTTGCTCCACGCCAGGTTACCTGGTAAGTGCGGTTGGAGAGGTAGGAGGAAAACCAGGCCAGAGCAGTGCCAGAGATCCCCAGGTCAGCGAGAGATGATAGTAGAATAGAGTGATCAACAGTGTCAAAGGCAGCAGAGAGGTCGAGGAGAATTAGGACAGAGGAGAGAGAGGCAGCTCGGGCAGACTTCAGTGAGTTGGTGACAGACAGGAGGGCGGTTTCAGTGGAGTGAGCAGAGCGGAAGCCAGATTGGAGAGGGTCGAGCAGAGAGTGGTTGGACAGGGAAGCAGAGAGCTGGCGGTGTACAGTCCGCTCGAGGGTTTTGGAGAGGAAGGGTAGGAGGGAGACAGGAGGGTAGCTCTGGAAGGAGGTGGGGTTTTTTGAGGAGGGGAGTGATAGAGGCTTTTTTGAAGGCAGAGGGAAAGAGACCAGAAAGTAGAGAGGTGTTGAGAAGGGAGGAGATGAAGGGAAGTAGAGCAGGAGCAGCAGCTTGAAAGAGATGAGTGGGGAGGGGGTCCAGGGCACACGTGGTGGGTTTGTGACCCTGGAGCAGGGAGGAGAGGTCAGAGTCTGAGAGGGGCGAGAAGATGGAAAAGGAGGGTGAGTTAGTAGGGGATGCAGTGGGTGTAAGGGTTGGAGCAGGAGGGGGTGCGGGGGAGGGAGAGGTGTTAAAGAGTTTGCGGATATCTGAGATTTTAGAAGAGAAGAAGGAGGCAAAGTCATCAGGGGAGATAGAGGAGGGAGGAGGAGGGGGGGGGTTTAGGAAGGAGGAGAAGTTAGAGAATAGTTTCCGTGGGTTGTTAGTGGATGCTTGGATTACAGATTGGAAATAAGTACATTTAGCAGAGGAGAGAGTAGAGGAGAAGGAGGAGAGGAGAGTGCGGTAAAGGTCTAGGGCAGAAGGGAGTTTGGTTCTCTTCCATTTCTTTTCAGCAGATCGCAGTGTGATTCCTGCTGAGCGGAGCGCAGAGGAGAGCCAGGGTTGGGGAGGGGAGGGGCGAGCAGGTCGGGAGGTGAGGGGACAGAGGGAGTCGAGGGAGGAGGTGAGGGAGGAGAAGAGGGTGGATGTAGCAGAGTCTACGGAGAGTTGTGAAAAGGAGTTGATAGGAGGGAGGTGAGAGAGAGCAGTGGAGAAAAGGACGGAGGGGGAGAGAGAGCGGAGGTTACGGCGAGAGGTGACAGTGGGGGTAGGGGGAGCAGGGAGAGAGGGGAGAGACAGAGAAAAAGAGATGAAATAGTGATCAGAGAGGTCCAGGGGGGTGACAGAGAGGGTGGAGGGGCAGCAGGCCCTGGACAAGGTGAGGTCCAGTTGACGGCCAGCTTTGTGGGTAGGAGGGGATGGAGAGAGACAGAAGTCGAAGGAGTGAAGGAGAGGGAGGAATCCAGCAAAGTGGCTGGGGTTGGAGAGATGGATGTTGAAGTCACCTAACAGGACAGTTGGAGTAGACAGAGAGGGGAGGGAGGAGAGTAGATAGTAAAGTTCATCCAGAAAGTGAGCGAGAGGCCCAGGGGGGCGGTACAGTACAATTAGCAGGAGTTGACAGGGAGAGGTTAGTTGGACGGCATGAAATTCAAAGGTATTAACAGAGAGTGAGGAGAGATCGGAGGGGACAGAAAAGAGTAAGGAGGGAGAGAGGAGAACACCAGTCCCACCTCCCCGTCCAGTGAGACGCAGGGTATGGGACAGGACGTAGAGAGAGGACAGGGCAGCAGGAGTTACAGTGTTATCAGGGGACAGCCAGGTTTCAGTAAGAGCAAGGAAATCGAGAGAGAGGTGGGAGGCAAAGGCAGAGATGAAATCAGCTTTGTTAGCAGAAGAGTGACAGTTCCAGAGTGCACCAGAGAGTGTGCGGGAGGGGGGGAGAGGCAAAGGGATGAGGTTAGAGGGGTTGGAGGAGCAGCAGCGGAGAGAGGGCAGAAGACGAGGATGAGAGGACACAACAGGGATGTGAGAGATAGTCATAGCAGGACAGGCAGTGGGGTGGAGGGTACAGACCTGACTAGTAGATGGTTTCTACCACGGCTCTGTTAGGTTCGGATCTATTCGAACAGCGTCGCAGCGCAGGCCTCCCCTCGCTGAACTCCCTCAGCTAGACTCCCGGCTCTTTTGTTGCTGGCTCTTCGGTTTGCTGGCGCTTCTTGCTGGCGCTGAAATAGGCTGCTGGATTAATGTTACAGCTGTGTGGCAAAAGAACCAACTAAACTGTGTGGAAACCAATCAAGTAGCAAATCAACTTCTAATCAATTTACCCACTTACCTGGTACTAATCACACACTAACTCAGCTAATTCAAACACCACCTTACAATGTTACCAAATGTAGTTAGTTTAAAATTACTTAAAGCAGGAACTTACCTCTCTGCCTCCAACCCTGGTTGCCTGTAGACTGACCACTAGTAGATTCCCTCACTTAAAGTTCCACAGAATAAACAGAAATGTTCCTTGAGGAATGAAACCTTCACCGCAGGAGTTGCTGTTTGTTATTTCGTCGGCTTACAAACGGCCGTCATGCATGGTCTCGCTCAACCTGGGTCAAAGCATGTCAACCCACATCCTGAGGTGGGCCGCTGGGACCCGGGTACAGCCCAAGTATGTGTTTTCACCCGGACCCAGGTAAGAGTGCCAGTGTGAAAGGGGCTTTAGTGACAGCAGCTCTTGAGTTCTAGCTGCCAGTCTCTCTTTCACCACAGACATAGGTTACCCAGGCTGGATCAGCAAAGTATCTGTATCATTGTGACAGCCAGCGCCACCTACTGAACACCTACTGTGAATCAAGCTTCCTTTTGTATTGAGGTCAATACACAGTAGTTGTTCCAGAAGACTGTCTTTTACAACTATACCGGCCCATTGCTAATCTAGCCTAAGTGCCATATGTCTATGGTGGAAGACAATCTGGCAATCACAGCTGAACAGCTTCTACTGAGCCCATGGCAAAGTACTGTTTAGCTAATGGAAGTTCAAAACAGCTAAGATGTCTGAAATTATAGCTATAATTACTTCAGCGATATGGATTTAAATTAAGATTTGGTTTTTTTAAAGTTATTTTAATGGTCAAATCCAGGAATACTACATTTAGCTTAAATTAAGTCCCAGTACACACCTATTTAAAAAAAAAAAAGTGACAAGTTAATAGCACACTGGCCATTTTTCATTAAACACCCTGTATTCAGTAATTAAATTGGACTGTTGGCAGTATTGTAGTTTTTTTTTTTTTTTTTTTTTTTTTATTAAATAGGTGGGCGTCTTAAAGTTTAATTACAACTGAAAACCCAGACAATGGAATTAAAGTCACAGCTTGGAACCATCCTACTCTTTACCACTGATAATTAAACACCAGCACAATAATGCCATTTAACTTTCTAAAGCAACAGAAATCTCATAAAACACATCAATACTAAATGAATGAGTGTGCTGAAACATATTATGGTATATTCAAAGGACCCAGTATGGAATCCATTGTGTAATAGGCACATTTTGTATAACGTTCACCTTTCAAAAGCATCATGTTATACAATAAATAATCCTATTTCCAGAGTCTACTACACAGCTCGTATATAACACACAAATCATATGTAACTGTCACAAAGACGGCCGGAGTGGGTGGCGTCAGACCAGAAACAGGAACACAAACGACAGAGAGGTGGGGTTTTGGTAAAACTGAGCGCGTGATTGCGCTCAGCATTTAATAATTAAACAGAACAGAACAGAAAATAAAAGGTTGGAACACAAAAACAGGACACGGCACTGGTAGCCAAAATAAATAGACAAACAAAACGTACTAAACACTTAACAAACGGTGCACGGAGAGACAAACAAACACGGTGAGTACAACACTTATATTTACGCTTTCTTTCACTATTTAGTTTCTCCTTCTCCACACCCGTTCTCCACTCACCGAACACCTAACCACCAGTGAGTGAAAATGTGCATCTATATATACTGTTGTGCTGGGATTCAACTACTAATTAATCATTCACTTGAATCCCAGCACGTGAATTAATTCTGTGCAACCCCGTGCTCACATATTACATTTAACCAGCACGTGAAGTGATTTGTGCTCTCCTCGTGCCTAAATACAAATCTACACTTTAAATATACGTGAAACACAGACCCGTTTATATCCCGTGTACCAATCTATACACCAACATTAACACACACACGCACGCAACATACAACACAGATCACACAAATGCACACAGGGGCGGGGCACTTTGCCACAGTAACACACAGAAATTATTCCAATATCTCTACAAGAGCGTGCATTATATAACATAATGGTACTTTAATTTGGAATGGCTGTATTTTGTCTCTATTTTAAAGATTGTAGTTTGTGATCTCAAATACTCTCTAATACTCTCAGATACTTTGATGTTGTTTTGATTGTGGCATGGCAGCACGACAGAGGTTAAAAACGTCCCGTGGAAGAAGTTCAATGAAAAGGTGAAGAAAAGCAGACAGGGTCTCATAACATGCATGCTTTCTTTCAGATACAGCCTGATAGGTCCCCATCGACCTATGACATTGCTTCCTTGTTCTCACTAAAACATCCATCTGTCTTGTACTGGCTTGCCTTGGGAGTGTGTTTGTTCTCTATGAAGTAATTCACTGCACAATCAAATCAGATAACGGGTCAGTTCGCAGGCATTTTGAGCTGATGTCATTTATTTGTTTCAGAGAACCTCGTAAAGGATATCTACCAGCTTGTTGTCTAACATCGTACAATCACACAGCCCCCCTACTCTCCCATGTGTAACACCACTGTTTTAGGACTTAGACATACACTTCCTTATTAATTTCTGTGAAATACATCACACACAGACAGTCACACCATGTACTAATGCTGGATGTTCATTCCCTTCTAGTTTTACTATGGTCTAAAATGGGGAAGGCACAGTGGATGGCTTGATGTTAATCCAGTCCAGAAAGCAGCATAGAGAGTCCAGAAACGGATCGCAGATACAGGCACAGAGCACTTTTTTTTTTTAGTCGTCAAATACACAGCTTCTTTCCATAATTTCATTCTATAATATACATGTCATTAGACTTCTATTATTTAGCCTGCTAGTTAACGCCAGTGTTGTGTTAGATACAATAACAATGAATGATATACGTATTGTTTTCCAATTTGTTAATCAGCTAATTAAGCATTCTGTCCTAAGTGATAGAAATGCATTCCCAATCTAATGGGGGCTATAATTAAATGACACTCAGATTCCATTAAGTGCTCTGTCACACGTTGAGCACATTCTCAGGAATAGGAAAGCTGCTTGTGATGCAAATAATCGTGCACTATATGTGTTGATGTGGCAAAGTGCCCCGCCCCTGTGTGCATTTGTGTGTTCTGTGTTGTATATATGCGTGCGTATGTTAATGTTGGTGTATAGATTGGTACACGGGATATAAACGGGTCTGTGTTTCACGTGTGTTTAAAGTGTATAATTATATTTAGGCACGAGGATGGCACATCACTTCACGTGCAGATAAAATGTGTATAATGTGTGGCACGGGGTTGCACGTAATGAATTCACGTGCTGGGATTCAAGTGAGTAATTAATTAGTAATTGAATCCCAGCACAACAGTATATATAGATGCACGTTTTAGTCACTGGTGGTTGGGTGTTCGGAAGAGGAGAACGGGTGAGAGAGAAAGGAGTTAAAATAAGTGATAAGAATAATTATAAGTGTTTTGTACTCACCGTGTTTGTTTGTCTCCGTGCACCGTTTGTTAAGTGTTTAGTCGTTTTGTCTGTCTGTTTATTTTGGCGTCAAGTGCCGTGTCCTGTGTTTTGTGTACCGTTTAAAACCTTTTTATTTGTTAATAAACGCTGAGTGCAGCCATTGCACTCAGCTCATCATCACCACCGTCTGTGTTTGAATTCCTTTCTGGTCTGACGCAACCCACTCTGGCCGTCTTTGTGACACGTGGTGTCTTCGTGGGATAGCCGCGCCTCCAAGCGTCAGACCAGGAGGGGTCTGGATTTAAAAAAAAAAAAAAAAAAAAAAAAAAAAAAGTCAATGGCAGAAGATGCCATCAAACTACAGGGCTGGTTCCTTGAGAATGCTGGGCTGGAGGCCCAGTCTCTGCCCATAGTCGTCCGGGCCCTGTGGATGATGGACAGTGAGAGATGGGAGGCCTATCAGCAGGAACACACCCCAAACACCTTGGAGGAAGGTGTGGAGTTTGTCCTCAGCTACCTGGAGGCAACCATAAACGGAACAGCAGCCCAGGTAGCAGGACCACCAGCAGAGGAGTACCTGCTGTCCCCATCTCCACCAGCAGAGGGTGAGTACCTGCTGTCCCCATCTCCACCAGCAGAGGGTGAGTACCTGCTGTCCCCATCTCCACCAGCAGAGGGTGAATGCCTGCTGGTTTTGCCTTCACAGCCCAAATGGGAGGAGCCCGAACGTCCTACGCCTGAGTGGGAGGAGCCCGAACGTCCTACGCCTGAGTGGGAGGAGCCCGAACGTCCTACGCCTGAGTGGGAGGAGCCCGAACGTCCTACGCCTGAGTGGGAGGAGCCCGAACGTCCTACGCCTGAGTGGGAGGAGCCCGAACGTCCTATGCCTGAGTGGGGGGAGCCCGAACGTCCTACGCCCAAAAGGGAGGAGTCGGGGCGTCCACAGCCCAACAGGGAGGAGTCGGGGCGTCCACAGCCCAACAGGGAGGAGTCGGGGCGTCCACAGCCCAACAGGGAGGAGTCGGGGCGTCCACAGCCCAAAAGGGAGGAGTCGGTGCGTCCACAGCCCAAAAGGGAGGAGTCGGGGCGTCCACAGCCCAACAGGGAGGAGTCGGGGCGTCCACAGCCCAACAGGGAGGAGTCGGGGCGTCCACAGCCCAACAGGGAGGAGTCGGGGCGTCCACAGCCCAAAGGGAGGCAAGTCGGGGCTTCCACAGCCCTGGGACCCAAGCCACCAGCAGAGGGAAAATGCCTGCTGGTTCAGCCCCAAGAGCCGGAAGGGGAGGGGTTACAGGCTCAACCCCCTGAAAATTTTTGGGGGGGAGAAGGGCAGGATGCTGGTTTTCCCCGCGCACATGCCCAGCCGCCACAGCAGAGGGAGCCAGCACCACCACAGCCTCCCTCTGAGTGGCCAGCATCAGCCCCATCGCCTCTGCCTCCGCCACCTCCACCGCTTCCTCCACTAGGAGCAGAGGAGCAGGAGCTGCCTCTGCCTCCACCACCGCCAGGAGCAGAGGAGCAGGAGCTGCCTCTGCCTCCACCACTTCCAGGAGCAGAGGAGCAGGAGCTGCCTCTGCCTCCACCACCTCCAGGAGCAGAGGAGCAGGAGCTGCCTCTGCCTCCACCACCGCCAGGAGCAGAGGAGCAGGAGCTGCCTCTGCCTCCACCACCGCCAGGAGCAGAGGAGCAGGAGCTGCCTCTGCCTCCGCCACCGCCCGGAGCAGAGGAGCTGGAGCTGCCTCTGCTGCCCGTACCTCCGCAGGGAGTACGGTGGCCGGAGCCCCAGAAAGGGGAGCTGCCGGCCACGAAGAAGGGGGACGAGGTCCGGAGACCACTTTCCCCAGCAGCAGTTTCGCTGCAGGAGTTCTTGTGGCCGGAGCCCCACAGGAGGGAGCTGCCGGCTACGAAGAAGGGGGAGGTCGGGGGACCACCTGCCCCCGCAGCTTTTTCGCTGCAGGACGGGACCAGCATGCTGTCAGCCGTGCCACTACCGGCAGGGGAGCTGACAGCATTTCCAGCCGTGGGCCCACTGAAGCCTCCCTTCCCAGCCCGAGACTTTGTCCTGGACTGCTGGGTTTTTAAGGGGGGAGGTGGCCGTTGAGGCCATGTGTGCTGCGCACAAGGGGGGGTATATGTGGCAAAGTGCCCCGCCCCTGTGTGCATTTGTGTGTTCTGTGTTGTATATATGCGTGCGTATGTTAATGTTGGTGTATAGATTGGTACACGGGATATAAACGGGTCTGTGTTTCACGTGTGTTTAAAGTGTATAATTATATTTAGGCACGAGGATGGCACATCACTTCACGTGCAGATAAAATGTGTATAATGTGTGGCACGGGGTTGCACGTAATGAATTCACGTGCTGGGATTCAAGTGATTAATTAATTAGTAATTGAATCCCAGCACAACAGTATATATAGATGCACGTTTTAGTCACTGGTGGTTGGGTGTTCGGAAGAGGAGAACGGGTGAGAGAGAAAGGAGTTAAAATAAGTGATAAGAATAATTATAAGTGTTTTGTACTCACCGTGTTTGTTTGTCTCTGTGCACCGTTTGTTAAGTGTTTAGTCGTTTTGTCTGTCTGTTTATTTTGGCGTCAAGTGCCGTGTCCTGTGTTTTGTGTACCGTTTAAAACCTTTTTATTTGTTAATAAACGCTGAGTGCAGCCATTGCACTCAGCTCATCATCACCACCGTCTGTGTTTGAATTCCTTTCTGGTCTGACGCAACCCACTCTGGCCGTCTTTGTGACAGTTGACAAAATATGTCTTTCATTTTCAGCAATACTGGAAGATAGTGGGACATGTTGCTGGCTTCTGGTTTGTAACAGTTAAAAAGTTTATACAATTGTGAATAATCTGGGTCGGATGATTCATTTTATCATAGTAGTTCCCAAACAACGCCCACCCCCACCCCCACCCCCACCCACCCACCCCATACACACACCCACCCCATACACACACCCACCCCATACACACACACACACACACACACACACACACACACACAGAGGCTGAATTCATCCTTTTAAAATCACATGCGATTGTCACCCTTGTTTGAGTGAAGTGACTGCAGCATTTACTACTACAGTAATAAAGCACCCCACTCTACTAACCCATCCAATCCAATACAACATTACAATTAGTTCATGTCCATTTGTATATACAGTACAACCTCAATTTAATGAGCCCCACACTTACAACCTTGTCAGCCTCATGTTGAAGATGTAGCTCTTTTATTGACCCAGTACACCCATGAAACCATTGAAATGAATACAAGTTTCAGAGTTACCGACATTTCAATGCTATATAAACATCCTTCCTTCCTGAAGTGCTCATAACTTTGAGGGAGGTGCAACTGCACTGGACTCAACATGAACTTTAAGAAAGAAACGCTTGAGATTCCTTGCAAATGAAATGTAAACCACTGCTGCTAATCACATTGCAGTTTGGAACAGAACTTTGCTTGAGTTTGAGAACTCAAAATGTATATAAAACAATTAAATAAATACAGTCTATGAATTGCTAGGAAAGAGATTCCAGAGTTATAGTTATGTTATCATGTACACGCTGTGATCACAGTAACACTGAATGGCCTAGCAAAACTAAATACATTTCACTGTCACTTATTTAATGGCAGTCAAATCCCATTCATTATGTTAAGAAATGATATGGATACAAATGCAAGTGCTTTTAGGAATAACACGTGGGCAGTGTTTCGCTGCTTCTTTTATTGGTGTGCAGGCCACTTGTAACCACCAAACCATGTTCTTATCTTGCTTTTCACAGCCAGAGTGTAATCCATGCCCGGCAGCCATTTCCCTCCATACACTGTTGTCATGTCTGTACAATTGTTTGACAAGTCCAGCCTGTCAATAGCTCTTCAATGCTGGCTCCAGACTGAGAAACGGGAGGATAATGGAAAGAAAGACTGAACACAACAGACTGTGTTCTCTGAGATAAAGTGTGGGGATAAAGTGAGGCAGATACTGCAGAGGGTGCAGTGTTAATGCATCTGTAAATGTTTTTTTTTTTTCAGTATTTGTTTTACGTCTGGGAGATAGAAACACATGACCTAAGGGGATTCAACAGAGAACTACTGGCTGCTGTCCAATATTCTGCCAGTAAATCTTTCAGCTGTCAGACCAAGTCTACCTTGATCAATTTCTATCTTCTGCATTGACAGGCATACAGTACAGCTGTTCTACTGGGTGCAGCTAAGGAAACGTTGCCTTGGGTTCACCAAGTGCTTCAATTTCACAATGTCGTCATTAAAATTACAACTCCTTTGAGCCTATTTTGTGATGCTGAATATCAAAATCAGTTTGGAAATGCTCTCTCAAGCCTGGGTGTTGCTAATACTGAGTTACAAATAAAGAGAAGTCTTGTTTTATTGTAATCCAGACTTGACTGAATCAATCCTCTTGGGGGGGTAACATTACAAAAGTGAAGAGTTTACAATTCATGACAAGTAGCTGGAGGACTAAAGTCATTACATCTACTACACCAGTGGGTACTTTAGATAGTAGTGACTTAGTAAATACATCTGTACTTACTGTACATATAATTACATTGTTATTATGCATAGTTACAATGGACTTCATGTGGATATCTTTTAGTATGATATCTGTAAGCACACGATTGTTTCAGAAAAGGGTTAGGGTTCTATCGTGCAGGAAACAATGACACATTAAGTACATGACTTACCTTCAGGAAATCGCTTACACATGTACGTCTGTTGGTGAAAGACAGGAAAGAAGTGGTTGCAGGGGTTGGGTCAAGTTCACCCTCCAGGTGAACTGACCAAGGAAGTGCAAGACTTGAAAACTGATATGTCCTTAACCGAGTGCAGTACCAGATATCACTTAAATAAAAAGCCATGTTTACTTCAGCATGTTTCTTTCAAATCTGCACATTGAGACCTATCTAATAAGTGGAAGTGCTCAGCAGGGAATGTTTTTTTTTTTTTTTTGTCTTAATGATTGGAAACTATAATATGAATGCCTTACAAATGTCTCATAAAATCCTAATTCCTGTATCATGCACATTTGATTCACTTGCAGTTTGATTCATTTTGCAGTACACTGCTATGCAGAGCATGTCAGTAAAAAAAAATGAAAACAATACCTGTTTACATCTCTAAGTCCCTTGCTGAATACAGCATTCATAATGGAAATAGGAAGAAGAGTCATTGTTTGATCTTTTGATCTTTTTTTGGTGATAATTATAGCTTTTTAGCCATCAAAGGCAATCACGCTAAATGAATGTAGAAGTGTTGTTCCAAATGATAATATCCACTTCCAGGAATTAAACACCTGCTAAAACCAATAGCAGTCATTGAAACATACCAGCATGTGCACAAGTAGTATATCTGTTTTTACTTGCATGTTTTCGATTTTAACAAGGCGGCTCTCTTTACATAAACATGTTTTTTTCCAAAGGTTGTAGGTGACATCAGTACTAGAGACTCACAAACGTAGTTTTAGTTTACATATCCCAGCTGCATTGTGGTGTTTGGTTAAGATATCAAATCAGTGAGGGGGGGGGGGGGGGGGGGGGGGGAGGAAGGGGGGGGGGGGGGGGGGGGGGCGCTAAAAATGAATGTCTTTAGCAAACAGAAAGTTCTTTAATCGATTGTAGAACTCTCTCTCTCTCTCTCTCTCTCTCTCTCTCTCTCTCTCTCTCTCTCTCTCTCTATATATATATATATATACATACAGTATATATATATACAATGGATTGTAATGGATATTAAATTACCTTTAAGCCATTAACAGGGTCCTGATCATAAAAAAATATTAAAAGCAATTATGTTGCAGCGATTTAATTACATTGCATTAAGTCATAATTCACAGCACAGAAGAAACTGACAATGAACTAAAAAAAAAGTGTTAACTTGATGTATGTTCTCAAAGCAGGGTTTTGCCCCAATTTTTTATTCTTTTTATTTTACACATATAAAAGATATCCCTTTTAGATAGTTAAACTCAATATCAATGTAACATTTACCTAGTAGGCATTTTATTTCATATTTGTTATAGCTTGTTCCATTTGCCTCGTAGATATCAAATGTGTAGTTTTGAAAGAAACACATGTTATAGCGAACGTTCATTTTCAATTAAAAACCTTGCTCTGTTTGCATGCCTCATTTTCAGGTGGTCTTTTCTGGTCATTACACTTAGACAGTGAAAATATCCCCACCCCTTCAACGCTTTCTTTACTATAGTTTACCATCCAGCTGCTTCCCCTAATGACTGGAGTGCTTTGACCCAAAGACCCTTCTGAGGTGACATAAGCTCAGAAGAGAAACAGTAACAGATATACATTTAAATCAAAATAGGTTTTGTAAAACATTCTTTCAAAATAATGAATAGAAAACGTGCATGACAGCGAAGATTTATGGAATCATTCCATTTGCTATAACCCGCCAGGTCCCTTAACTAATTCAATGCCCTCAATATGTTGTATGCGTCAGATTGTGAAAGAACACTGGAACACTGTATTCAGAATAGCTTGTTGTATGTGTGTTTGCAGAGCTGTTCTCAAGATGTTCTGTTATAGTTTTGTCTTAGGTTTGAACCCATTTGTCCTGTGATGTGTTTGTTATCCCTCGTTCTGCATTGTAAAGCATCACAAACAATACACAGTCCTTGGCTAGAGCACAGAGGCTGTATGCAGTGACACAGCATGTCCTTACTGCAGACTAGCACAATACACACCTCATTGCTTGATAATGTAACGTGCAGTGTAGTGTGATGCACTGCTGTTACGGATTCGGTCCCCTGCCAGTGAGATGAGATGAGGTTAAAAGCTCTATAACCACACACACAGAGAAGCCCGGCTCTTTTGCATCGTGGTTAAGAAGCTCTCTTGCAATAGATCAAGTGTTTCTAACTACAGTGCAATTCAATTCTAAATGCATTCCTAGTTACATAGTAATTACATTGTAAATCAATAGCCATCTGTGTCAATACAGTATAATTATAAAAGGCACTATCAACTGCCAATATTTTTCAATTTTTTTCTCTTTTCTCTTTATTGGTGCGTAATATCAGAGTTTTAAGTTATTTATTAATTTTGTTTTTTAGATTCACTTTGAATCGCTTTTTTTTGTTTCAGCCAACCATCCTGGTATCTTTATAATACTCACCTATTTGGCCTCAATAGAGCTTTCAGAATCATATCCATGCACACCTGGTACACCATTAAACTGCCCCTCCCCCCCCTCCCCTCTCCCCTCTCCCCTCTCCCCTCTCCCCTCTCCCCTCTCCCCTCCCCTCCTCTCCTCTCCCCTCCCCTCCCCACAATCAAGCGGATTTAAGGAATACTTAAATAAGAAATACTACAAAGAAGAAATGTGGTAGTTCGTATGTCCAGTAAGAACCAGGTTAGGGTAACAGTTACACTGTGACTTACCAGATGAATCTGAGCTCAGTGAGGTGACAGGGATGCTTTAAACTTTTGAGTTTTAAACAGTCACCAGGATGTGATGACTGAAACAGAAAAGGGCATCTAAATAAGAAGAAGAATGCAACAGTACATAGGGTATTTCACACCCATATCAGGTTGCCCCATAAGCACTCTCAATGTCTAGTCTTTATCAATTTCTATTTTCTGAAAGCAGCCGAGTCCACTGGTAAGAAAATTGAAATTAATGAAACTTCAAATAATTTAAATTTCTTACCAGTGGAATCGGCTGCTTTCAGAAAATAGGAATTGATTAAAGACTAGAGTCAATTCTTTGACAATATCACCCAGAGGGTCATAATAAATTATGGAAGCTGGATTGTGTGTTGTATATACAAACAGGACCAGAAGAATGTATTCTGACTGCTGTATATCTTAAATATAATCAAATGCATTGTACTATATTTCACTTCATTCAGGTTGCTTCAGATTGTACTTATTTTATCATAATAAATGTATATTTTCTATATTATCTGGAGCAGAGCTCTGGGCATCTTCGTCACTCGTTGGCCTGATTAGAGCTCTGTGCTTCCTGGTAAGCCAATATGCTGTTGCCTGGGGTACTAACTGTGCTGTGAAAATGCCATTAGAACCAATTTCAATAGTTGCCTGTGGGGATCAGCTGAGAAATATTATAAAAGTTATTGCTGAGATTTTACTCCTATGAAACGGCAATGTATCATTTAGCTGCAGATTTCCAAATTCAGGGCATGTTAAATGAATGTGTTCAAAAGCAATTTGATATAGTAATGAAGAGTGGACACATTTTTTCACTTCAGATTTGCTGATGATGACACAGAACCCTCTAGTGCCCAAATGCAGGAAGTACAGCTGCTGAGTTTCAGACCATTGTGTTGATCTGTAACATAGAAAATTTCAAGGAAGAAGGTGGTATCCTAATTGCACAACATAGAGTGAATTGGGAGAGGAAACTAAGCATGGTGAGAGCAAACGCCAATGTAGCATTCCCCGTGGGCTCCCCGCTAACATCTCCAACCCAACACGACCAGGATTGGAATCAGTGAATTCTTGATTGTATGATTTTAGTTTTGACTAGTGCCTTCATCAGATGTTTTCTAGATGAGTCCCCAGGGACACTGTATTAACTGGTTTTAAAAAGGATATTTTTGCACTACACAGTCCTTGTGTGATAGTCACAGTACACGTCTATTATGATCAGAGCCATTAAACAGTATACACAGTGCTTCACCACACACAAGTTGTGAAGGGTTATAGGTTCATATGCAATGCACAGTTTGTATTAAGAAAAAGAAACCTGTAATAAAAACTGCAGGGTCTTTATGATTTTGTGAGACTGAAAAACACAATATTATTAATGGTCCATTCGGATTGGCTGGCATGTTGAAATATTAAGGGTATCGTTCCAAGGCATGCTTGCAGTGTGCTTAATCGCCGGTTTGCTCCCAGCTTCTGTCATGTTGCACTGAAGTAGTGACCTGAATCACTTATACTAGCTGCAGCCAATCACCAAGGTTACAAAAGAACTGCAGTGTAGTTAAACTGCAATAAAAATACTGGCAGCAGTTACAGAGTGCTGTTAAACTGCATTGCAACTCCAGATTATAGCAATACACCTGCAGTCATGGTATAATGAACTAATCTTGAAATCTTCAGTTTAAATGACAATGTAATGAAAGTGATGTAATGATGCACTGAACATGTCAACTCCTGCTGTAGTTTTAGCTTAAGACTAACTCGTGTGCTCAATGTTTGGAGTGATATTAATGGTTTGTAACACCATTATTTAAGCTCCACTAGGACTAGTTCCATGCATTTCAAATGCATTTATTTAAATGATAACTTTATCATTCACAGACGAAACCTGAATCAATAAAAACAATCAGATACTTTTTAAAATGAATAATTTAGTTTTTAAATTAGATAAAGTTTATAGTTTTTTGTGTCTTCAGTAATAGTCTAAGAAGAAAATAAAATGGAAATGTTTTGAAAAATATCACAATGTAAATACTTCTGAATGACCCAGTGTGACTAGTTTAGAAGTGGAAAACAACTTTTTGAACAGCGTGTGTGTGTGTGTGTGTGTGTGTGTGTGTGTGCATGTGCATGTGTGGGTGGGTGGGTGGGTGTGCGTGTGTGTGTGTTAGTGGGTGTGTGTGTGCGTGCGCGTGTGTGTGAGTGTGTGGGTGGGTGTGTGTGTGGGTGGATGTGTGTGTGTGTGTGTGTGTGTGTGTGAGTGTGTGTGCTTCTCACGCTGGAACAAACTCCTCACTATAGCATTTGTTTTTCTATGTAGGTGGACAATATTTACAAAGATAGTCCCCAGGTGCCCATTTGACTCCCAAGCACATCCTTTGTGGCTGAGCGAGTGTTTGTGTCTGCATACCCTGCAGAAGCAGGGAGCATCTGCCACTGTAGCTCTTCTATTCTCAGTAGGTGGATTACAGAGTTCAGCTTGAGACTCCATGAAAGCACTCATCAAGTAATGTGTGGAAACGACAGCAAAAATAACAGCAGGTCCTGCCTGCCACCTAGACTGTTAGAGTGGCTTTCACAGCCCTCTGATACTGAAACCTGGAGGTGGCAGTTTAATTGAAGAGATCGAAACCTAGGCAAGTGCTCTGAACAGCACCTGGGGTACTTTATTAGGAGTTAAGGCCTCCATGTGATTTTTCATTGTGTGACAAGATACTTTCACAGCGACATGACCAGACACACCAGAAGCGACACAGAGGTGATGCGATGTGATGTGATGTGAAAACTGCTAGATCTGTACTATTAAAAATTGCTATTGACAAAACTATGATCAAGACTGGTACATATTTGTCAACATGATGTGGAAATTATGAGTGTCTTCTTTGACAGTATTTCAGCATATATGGCAATAAATCATACATACCTGGCTTATCCAGTTCCTTCGGAATTGACTCCAATATATACTTTCAAATCTGTATCTTTATAACTGCGATGACCTTTGTCATACAGCTCTGGGTATTTTTTCAATGGCAAGTATTATCCTCCGTCATTCTGGAGACTGCTTCACCCTGCTGGACCATACGGAAAAATAATATATTGCAGTATATGTCAAAGCAATAGAAATACATTTAAAATACATGGCAATATATTGTCATCTCTTTCCTAAATATATGCTGTATAGTGCAATATATTTTTAAATATATTCTCATACATTTCAGAAAACATATATATATATATATATATATATATATATATATATATATATATATATATATATATATATATATTGTGAGACAGCAGGGAGGGGGTTAAAACCTCCCTGCGCAGAAAACAGGTGAAAATGCACACTGGTTTTAGTTTAATTGTATTTGTTTATTGTTAATTTAAATTGGTTAATTGTTTTATTGTTTAATTATCCCCTGCACCTGGTGGTTGTTATTAAATTAGGACCAGGTGCAGGGTATTTAAGGAGTGAAGCCAGAATGCTCCGGGCTGCTGAGTAGAAGGAAGTAGGAGAGGTGCTCTGCTTCTGAGCAGTCAGGAGAAAGAGGTACAGTTTAAACCTGTGAAGGTTTGGGGCAGGTAAACGGCTTAGCCGTCCTGCGAGTGAGTCAGGTTCCAGTGTGTATAGTAAGCGCTCCAAAAACGGAGTTAATAAAAATAGCGCAACCGCGCTTTGAAAATCCATTTCTGTATGCTGGGTCTCAGTTCTTAAAGGGGCAACGAACCTGAGTGAGTGGCAAGCTCGCTCACAAGTGGTACCAGAAGTGGGGCAGCCTCCCAAGAGACTCAGAGCAGAAGTGCAGTTTTTTTTTAAAAAAAATGGGCAAGAAGAGCAAACAGAAGCTGCAACAGCAACTGCTGGAGGACCCAGCCAGCTTGTTCCCGTGGTGCTCCTGGTGCGGGAAGGAGGACCATCGCTGGCGGGCATGCCCAGAGGGGCTACCGGATGACTGGTGTGGTCGCTGCGAGGAGTACGGGCACAACTGGGCCGGATGTCCCTATGCGCCGGCCCAAGCGTCAGCAGCAACACCGGTAGCTCCAGTGCCACTGGGTTCACCTACATCCAGAGAGATGGGGTTGGCTCCATTGAAAAGAAGGGAGCCAACAGAATTGGAGCTGCTGCTCCAAGAAGGGGAGCAGGCTAGCGGAGCTCCGCAGCCTCCCGAGGGTCCGCTGCCGTCGCCTCCCGAGGGTCCGCTGCCGTCGCCTCCCGAGGGTCCGCTGCCGTCGCCTCCCGAGGGTCCGCTGCCGTCGCCTCCCGAGGG
Organism: Acipenser ruthenus; assembly: GCF_902713425.1. Classification (NCBI taxonomy): domain Eukaryota; kingdom Metazoa; phylum Chordata; class Actinopteri; order Acipenseriformes; family Acipenseridae; genus Acipenser; species Acipenser ruthenus. Next base: position 4,959,686 of record NC_081189.1, read on the forward strand.
TCCGCTGCCGTCGCCTCCCGAGGGTCCGCTGCCGTCGCCTCCCGAGGGTCCGCTGCCGTCGCCCAGAGGGGAGGAGCCGCCGCTGCCGTCGCCCAGAGGGGAGGAGCCGCCGCTGCCGTCGCCCAGAGGGGAGGAGCCGCCGCTTCCAGAGCCCAGAGTGGAGGAGCCGCCGCTTCCGGAGCCCAGAGTGGAGGAGCCGTCGCTTCCAGAGCCCAGAGGGGAGGAGGTGAAAAGCATACCTCCACCACAGCCCCGACCACCACCCCTACAGTCCAGTTCGGCGCCGCTGCGTCCAGTCCCTCACCCCTTGCTCCTGGACACCCTGCCGGTTTTCCTGGACCTCCCTGTGCTGGGCCTAGAGCCCAGGAGTCTGCAACACTGGCCACAGCTCTGCCCCTGGTTCCCTGCTCCGCTCTCCCCAAGCACCCAGACGTCGCTGGGCTGCTGCAAGACGTCGCTGTCGCTCCCCCTGTTCGCTGCTTCGCTTCCCCTGGGTGATCGGACATCGCTGCGCCGGTTCCCAGGGGAAGATCTCTGTCCACTGCTGCGTCCTCCAGTGCCCCGGTCTACGCTCTGGTCGCCCCTGTCGAACCGTTGGGTCCCCTTGACGCCGGTGCGCGGTCCTTACCTGGCTGAGCCGGGATGTGGACAGATCCACCCTCAAGTCTGCCCGTGGAAAAGGGAGGAAAAGGACATTGATGGACTTGAGGTTGGGTGGTTGGGTTTTAAGGGAGGAGGTGGCCGTCTCGTGGCCTGTGTCTTGAAAAGACAAGAGGAGGGGTATGTGAGACAGCAGGGAGGGGGTTAAAACCTCCCTGCGCAGAAAACAGGTGAAAATGCACACTGGTTTTAGTTTAATTGTATTTGTTTATTGTTAATTTAAATTGGTTAATTGTTTTATTGTTTAATTATCCCCTGCACCTGGTGGTTGTTATTAAATTAGGACCAGGTGCAGGGTATTTAAGGAGTGAAGCCAGAATGCTCCGGGCTGCTGAGTAGAAGGAAGCAGGAGAGGTGCTCTGCTTCTGAGCAGTCAGGAGAAAGAGGTACAGTTTAAACCTGTGAAGGTTTGGGGCAGGTAAACGGCTTAGCCGTCCTGCGAGTGAGTCAGGTTCCAGTGTGTATAGTAAGCGCTCCAAAAACGGAGTTAGGTTTTTGTTTTGTGTTTATTTTGTTTCTGTTTAATAAAAATAGCGCAACCGCGCTTTGAAAATCCATTTCTGTATGCTGGGTCTCAGTTCTTAAAGGGGCAACGAACCTGAGTGAGTGGCAAGCTCGCTCACAATATATATATATATATATATATATAATTTCAGTACATTCCTACAAGAATACACGATACATTTTATCATCAAAATATATTTCAATACATTTAAAGAAAGGCTACTTAGCATGCTGTAACGTGCCCACGCTGTTTCAGTTTTGATTTATTATTAATTTGTATTTATCCTTTCCTGAAGAGGTTTAACACTTTATATTATCACACACAAGCCATTACTGTCTTCACACAAAACAATAAAAATAACATTACCTCACAGTACAAGGAATCAGGGACCTAATTAGCATGTGCCCAGAGCGAGGCATGCTGGGACCGAGCGATTCGACTTTCTATCGGCTCCAGAAGGACTGGTGGTCTGTTGTGTTCCCCCTTTCAGATGCTAACCCTTGTGTTATTGTTTCCCCTTGTGTGTACCAGCGTCCTGTCCTGTCTGGGGTAAGCGAGCAAGATGGGCTGAATGGCCTCGTTTGTAAACTTTCTTATGTTATTATGTTCTAATATGTTGGATATATTTAAAGATGTATGTCTAAAATATATTTAAATATATATAATTCTATATTTTTTACCATGTATTTCAATTTTTTTTGCAGCCATTTTTTAATATTTCAATATATGTTTTAAAATATGTTTTTGAAATATATTTCTTGTATATTTTTTTTTATTCTGGATGGGGGACCACGTGTATTGAAGCTTTTCTATGATTGTTGCCCTGGCCTGTAGTGTCGCCTGTCGTGTGAAAGATACTTACCAAAAGTATAGGTTCTATTCATTGTGTTGCATTGCTGCAGTTTCACTAAGTCCTCTACACACCAGACAGAATACGATTTGTCCTTCTGTAAAATGGTACTTTCGCTACACCTCTGTCTTTCCCGCCAGTGGCGACATATGCTCGTGTGATATACAGCTTTTACAAAAGTAGAATACATAACAGCTTTTCATAATACTTATTGCAAAAACAAATCATACACACCATATCCAGTTCCTTGGAAATGGACAGCCAGATGTTATTTTTGTGTCCTTGTGTTATTGTACAGCTCCGGATATTCTGATACTGCAAGAATGATCTTTTCTTCCGCCATTGTTTACTGAAGGCACGCAAAGGAAGCTATTCCTCATTGGTCAATTCCCTAGCTGTCACACGACAAAATCACAAAAATAGACACCAATCCTATTTTTTTCACATCGCTTCTGTGTCGCCCCATCGTATCACAGGCAGTGTGAACGGCTTGTATCGTGGTGCGGTGTGTCGCACTACACATTCGCTTGTCGCATCGCGTCCGGTGTGTAGAGGCTTTTACTGTAGACCTAATTTACAGGAACTACTGCACTCACTGCAGTCTCCCACTGTACCCCGATACCTACAACTGGCCTGTAATAAAAGCCATGCTATATTGATATGCATCATAATTCTATGATAAGTGTATAAAACATATACAGCTGTGTGATGGGGTGCCAGCTCGCTCCTAAAATTAGTGTTTTGTTATTGTTGTTATTTTTACTGTTTTCATTATGTTTTTGTGATTCTTGTTTTGTTTTGGATTGGCAGGGAGGGGGTTAAATTCCTCCCTGTAAAATACATGTGAGAATGTGGCTGGAGCCTTAAGTGTTTAATTGTTAATTATTAGTTAATTGGGCTCCAGCCACAGACTATAAAAGGGCAGGTGAAACCCTTTGTGAGGGGGGTGTTTTTCTTGGGTGAGTTTGTTTGTTGGTGTGCTGTGCTGTGCTGTTCAGTTTTTGGAGAAAGAAACTGTAGTGAAGGCGAATGCCCAGCCTACATTTCTGTATTTTGTTTAAACCTGTTGTTTGGGCCCTTGTGCCTATTTATTTGACTATTTTTTGTTTAATAAAGATCATTATTTTGCCCTTTCCACTGTCTCTGAGCCTCAAACCTCTGTCATCCTGCCACAAGCTGTCTCTGGATTTTATTCCAGAAGTTTATTACTGGGTGTTTAATGAAATCTAATGTGATGAAGTACAATTAGTACTCTGAATAGGGTTCCCCTAGGCATTTAGGAGAAGGTCTACTGTATAATTAATTTTACTTTAAGATAAATGTTTTTGTAGAAACAGCCTTAGTAGCTCTATGCTAAAGCCCACGTATACCAGTCAAAATTGGCACATCTGACAAGTTGCTTCATGAATTGGCAGTGTCACTTTTAGAAAGTTAACTGTGATTAATTCTGTGTAGAAGCGAGGTGTATTGTCCTGGACACAGAAAACAATTTGCTCCTACACTGCTTTTGATTTAGCACCATGTGCCGTGAATCGCTGTGAGTTCAAGTAGCAAATTCATTAGTGTCTGCCTACAGCTGAGGGCAGCTGTGCTCCGGCTGTGTAATGACATTGTTGCTGCAGGACAGTGCAGCTGCCCCCTAACCCTGAGCAACAAGCCTCTCAGCTGTTTCTGAGCCAAAGCACATAGGAACAGAAAAAGCCAGATGTTCTGAATTTGATTGAGTCCATGTGCTGACCTCGCATTACTGTTGTTTTACACTTTAATATTCCCATTAGGGTGGGTCGTTTGTGATACTCAGCACTGAACATTGCCAGAATGTTTATGTACTGTATGCTTGCTTGAATATCTGTTCAAGATGTATTTCTCCTTACCTCTGGCCTACTAGTAATGTTGCACATTGTGTTCCATGTTAATGGAATAAAAGGGCAAGCTAAAATTTTAGCAGAATATTTTCACTTGTGTATTTTACATGCAAATTAAACCAATCCTAAAGGTATCACCCATTTTTAATTGTACTAACAGAATATACAGGAAAGGGTAATATGAAAAAAGGTATAGTTTCCAAACTGTCTCCCTAACCCTGCCTCAACAAAAATAGATATCATGTTCCAATATATAATAACATCTTGCAGTTCATAACTGAACATGCTGGAAGACGATGAGTGCACACAATATTGCAGGGGTCACACCAGCAACTAGCACATAAACAACATGAGAAGAAACAGGGGGGTACGTAATCCCTATTCAATGATTTATTCATGGAAATCTGCTCTCTTAAATATCCTAGTCTTCGGGTTTGAAACATCAGTCATTTGTGCAGTCTGGATACGGAAGAACCTTCCAACCAAGCTCTTAATATCAGCCCTTTATTTAAGGGTGTTAGCACTGTTTTTCTCATTGTGAACAAAACTGATCCTGCTATATAGTCAAAGAGTCCATGTTGAGGCTTAATTTGCATAATACATTATCCATGTACACAAAGTGTGTGCTACATGTGAAATGCATTTGTAATTATTTTGTCAATCTCCTGTACAACTCCTGGTTTACTTATGTATTTATTAAAACACTTTATATTACTTAATTTTAACCAGCAGTTAGCTTGAAGTAAATTCAACCTGGGGGGCTGGGATACAGACAACTTTACATGCAGCAATAAAGGAAAATAGATCCAGGGAACAATACAGCTGGCAATGTTTAAAGCTGCTGCTGGAAACGAGAAACCCCGGCTTCAATAATGCCCTGCTACCCACTCACCTCTAACTGCAATATTAATGTAGCTCTGGGTGCCTTCAGGGGAACACAAACACCAATTTAGGGAACCGCAGAATGAATATTTAAAGGGCATTAAAAAGACCTTCAAGGTCTGCGTTCCAGACAGTAAAGCAATGTCATTCTAAATGGTGACCTCATTACGGGCTAGCTCATTGTCAGAGGCATGCATTTACCAGCCAGCTGAATGGAGGGTCATCCCTGCTACTTGGTTATGCCACCCCCCCTCACCCCCCCAAACAACCTACAAGCAGATCATATTCATTAAAAAGACTAGTTTGTAAGGTTTAATCGTGGCTTCCCTGTAATCACTGGGACCACTGGGGGGTTTAGTTATATTAATTATTGGAATGCAGCTAAACATCTAAAGCATTCACTTATCCAATTCACTGCTCATTAGAGGAGATACTCATTGCAGAATGCTGTAATGGGCCAGCAGGTGGTGATATCATGAATTATCACTATGTAAATGATATACACAAGGCAATATATGAAAAATAAATAGATGTAAAATTATGTAAAAAAAACAACTTTAAATAAAGTGAATTCTCTGATCTTCGATGTTTCATTATGTTTTCTTCATTAAGCTATAGTGTTTTCCCCATGCCAGCATTACTCACTGTTTCCCTGATAGGACGACATACAGCACAGTGTCAATCGTGTGCTGTTGTCAGCATCGTAGAGTGTGCACTGTCCCTTCACTGAATAATCTGATTCCTCCTTATATAACACATCAGTACCAACCACATTTCAAGCTCCACTGCTTTCAACATTTACTTCTTTTTTTCGTAACACATTAACTGTTCTAAATACTGTGTATTTAGATAGTAGTTACATAATAAATACATGTGTACTGACACATAGTTACAATGTTATTATGCAGAGTTACAAGGTACTTAATGTGTCAGTCTTTTTGCACAATATATGTAAGTACGCAATTGTATCAGAAAAGGGTTAGGGTTAGGTTTAGGGTTAGGAGTGTTAAGTTATGGTTAGGAATTGGGTTAGGGTTAGGAGGGTTTAGGGCTATGGTTAGGAATTGGGTTAGGGTTAGGTTTAGGATTAGGAAGGTTAGGGTTATGGTTAGGGATTGGGTTAGGGATTAGGAGGGTTAGGGCTATGGTTAGGAATTGGGTTAGGATTAGGAAGGTTAGGGTTATGGTTAGGAATTGGGTTAGGTTAGGATTAGGAGGATTGGGGTTATGTTTAGGGATTGGGTTAGGGTTAGGATTCGGGTTATATAATGCAAAACAAATGTACACATTAAGTACATTGTAACTATGCATTATGTGCAAGTATGCATGATTTTACTAAGTAACTACTATAACAATACACAGTAACTAGAGACACAATGTAAAGTGTTACTTTTTTTAAGTCTACAAAAGCAATACTGGTTATTTTTTTAAGGAATACAAAATAGAGTAAAAGGATTATTTACAAGGGCAAACTGAGTCCCATTCATTAAAAGCTTGACTAAATGAAAATATGGCTATATTACATATTTCGTTTATAATGAATGTAATTATAATCCCATCGTTCATGTATGTCTGTGGGTTTAACAACTGCATATGGAAAGCTCTGAGTATGGTATCCAGTATTCTAAATCTAGCTGTTGCTTTGACAATGCTTAGAAAATGGAACCACAGATCAGAGCTACAGCAGGAGCTGTTTAACAATACCATGTAATAACCCTGGATTTCTCTGTCTCAATCACAGCAGCACACTTCAGGATTTAACGTCACTGTTGAATTATAGATCTAGCCTTGCATTCTGTAAATATAATTTAGCATAATGTGATAATGTATTAACGTATTACTGCACCACCAATGCTAAAAGGGATTGTTTTCACTACATCAGCAGCTTTGTAGGGCTGCTGAGTCCCACAAAGCCAAAAGGATTCATGTCATTTATTTAGGTAGAGTCAGGGTTAAGTAACTACAGGCTTCATTTTAATGGAAGCTTAAAGTCTGTTTTTCTTCGATCTTATTAGTTCATATAGAATTTCGAACTGAGTGCTGGATGATATAAGCTGCTGTTACACTTTAGTGGGTGAAAATCAGCTTGTATCTTAGACAGCGCCAGAGTCTGTACTTTTTATGATCTAAATGCATCACATTAATATCAGGGTATATTATACATTAAGTCATAGCTGGTGAAAATCCATAGCTGGCAGCCCACTATACTGTACATTCAAAAGTGATTGTGGATGCCTTGACATGATTGAGTAAACCCCCTAGAGACAATCAAACAACAACCAACAGATAGAGTAACGCAAAGACCGCTAGAGGTACAGACCTGAGTACGCCCAGAAGAACTGGAATGTCCACACTGGATATAACAACACCTAGGGCTAGCACTGAAGAAGGACAGGACAGAAGAATTGAAATGTCCACACTGGATATAACAACACCTAGGTGTAGCACTGAAGAAGGACAGGACAGAAGAATTGAAATGTCCACACTGGATATAACAACACCTAGGTGTAGCACTGAAGAAGGACAGGACAGAAGAACTGGAATGTCCACACTGGATATAACAACACCTAGGTGTAGCACTGAAGAAGGACAGGACAGAAGAACTGGAATGTCCACACTGGATATAACAACACCTAGGGTTAGCACTGAAGGACAGGACAGAAGAACTGGAATGTCCACACTGGATATAACAACACCTAGGGTTAGCACTGAATAGTCAATTGGTAAGAAACAGAAACTGGCCGTCATCTAATCGCATGCTTCAGTTTCAAAGCAGAATCAGCCACATAGTAATGCTGGTGTTTGTTTTAGGTGTATACTAGCAGTGAACTAGCAGAGTTGACATTTTAGTTGTATTCAGCTGTTAGAATTAAACAGTCATTGCGAGGTGTGCCGCTTCAGATGGATGGAAGTGCTGCTGCAGTTGCAGTCCGTTACATAATCACACCATTTTATAATATTAATAAATAGTTTTAAAAGATTCCAAGCAGTTGTAAACAGTTTACAGAACTGCATGGACACACGTTGAGCACCAGACATTATCACATACATGATTTTTGAAACATAAGGTACAAACTACAGAGGTACTATAATTGAACAGTAATAATGTAATACCTTAGTTCTCGTCCCACAATCCACCAGCCTATTCTCAATTCAAGCACTTATACATTATAACTTAATCATAATGGTCACTAGGATACAGTTATATAACTGTCTTTCAAATAACATTTTGTTCCATCTTCCCAATGGTAGATAAGGTCAGCTTAAAAATATCTGTTTTCTGAAAATAAGTATTGTACAAGAATCTACCCTATGTACTCCCAGACTACCAGGGACAGACATTGCCATTCTGAGAGTCTTATTGTGGGAAATGTCTGAGTTTCAGTGAGTGTTTGTACAGCTTGAAATGGCAAGGTTTGTTGAATTTCTTTTTTCTTTCTGGTTAATAAATAAACTGTATCCACAGAGAATTCATACAATGGAAATGCAGTGACCTGTTGTTATTGAAATGTTGTAGTCTTACAAGTATGTACGGTATCAGCATTGGGGTTTTTTTTTAGTTTTTTTTACCAGGTTATGGAAAAATATAGTGTCATTAAATATAATGCTGGATATGATAGTTCGCTTACCACATTCATCAAACTCCCAGAGTCAGATTGCTGCTTCCCATATAAACAGTGTATTAGATTTAAACTTACTGGGGTCTATTCAATAGATCTTAGCAGTGGTAGATATAGATACTGCACTGTTACAAGCATTAAAAGAAGGGGACTCTACTGTTTTGAGTAGTTTTATCTTTGAAAGTATGTAAAATGCCAGGCTTGTTCCTATTTTAATATGTAAAACGGTGTCTGTATATCCGGCAATAACTCAGATCTGCCACTGCTGAGATCCATTGAATGGTCTGCACTGTCTTTCATATTCATGGTATTTTTTTTTTTATTTTATTTAAATATTTACAGATTTGCATTTACCTTGAATCCAATGTTTCTAGAATTCCAATACGTGCTTGTTTGTGTTTCTCTTACTTTATTATTATTATTATTATTATTATTATTATTTATTTCTTAGCAGACGCCCTTATCCAGGGCGACTTACAATTGTTACAAGATATCACATTATTTTTACATACAAATACTTGTGCTAAGAGCCCCACCTAGTGGTGAAAGTTTTCCAACACAGTCGCTGGTGCTTGTGAATCTTGACCAGTGTAGCAGAACGGTATACGCTGTAAGAGGCAGTCAAGCAGCACATCCAATCTACCACAGAGGTCTGAGCAGAATCAATGTGTTTGATGATGGGGAAATCTTTTTATGCAGCTGGATTGCTTCCCTTTTAGTATCTCAACATCGTGGTATCAGATTAAACCTCTTGCTATTGAAACTATAATTATATGTTATGGACTCAAAAACATATTGATCAAATCAATTTAGTTGCATATTTTAAGAATTAAGTTGCTCATATCCTATAATGAGGAACATATTTCACAACAGAAAGAAGAAAAAAAACAGCTGACACTTGTTCATTTCATTTATGTATTGGCAGGTTTTCTTACAGAAAAGATTTAAAAATAGCCATTTGGATAGCAGTGTATTACCCCAAAGCCTATGACCATTAGCAAACCCCAGCATTAGCGGTAATGTCAACCACCACACCACAGTGATCCTGCATTCCAGTACAGACATGAAACTGTGACGATCCATGTGTCTTCCAGTACATGGCAACACTTTTCTCTCCTACTAAAGCCAATGCATTATTCTGTTGTTGTTTAGCCAATCCAGATCGATTAGAATAAGCTCGAAATGCATAATGGGAATGTGACAAAATGTGCCAGGTAATCAGCTAATACAAGTGATAGTTTGCAGCAGGGTTGTAGGCGACTGCATGAACGGGGTGAATGTGTTTTTCAGTACCGTGTGCTAATACGTTCTCTGTATGTATGGAGTCCTTCTGTAAATCAGCACATTGAGAGAGCTCTTCTCTCTGTGCTCTATTATTTTGGCTGTCGTTCTAATGACCACTGGCCAATCAAACAGACTGGAGTGTGAGCTTTGTTCCCTGTTCTGTCTGTAGGTGCCACCCCCACTGGCACAATACAATTCAATGGTACTGCAATGGACTACTGTGTGTATAAGATCATGTCGTTATACCATTGCTATGTAAAAGCCATTGTGGTACCATTCTACCAATGTTAAACACCATTGTAGCTGCTCCATGCTGTGTCAGGAGTCAGGAATCAATGTGTGGGGGAATAGAGGAGTATTCATATGTGTTGTTTGAAACATTATTTTGTCAATATAGGGTTTTATTTGATGTATAACATCTGGAAATATAAAAATATTTCCTCAATGTAACATAACTTTATGAATCGTGAGTTACTAAAGATACCCACGACCAATAAGCAACAATGAAAGAAATAACTATAAGTGAGTTGCTATTGTAAAATACAGAACTAAATATGTATGAGATCTGACCGTCTCACTCTTTACCAAAGCAAGGATAACATGAAGCTGAATTGAGTTCCAGTGCCTGTATTGAGAATGCCTGTGTGGAGGCATGTTGAGACATGTTCAGGCACAGCCTTTGGAAAACAATCCAGGCAGAGCAGAGACAAGACCCAACCCGAGGCTGGCTTTGTGAAGAAGGCTCCCGTTGTTAACACATTTATAGTATACTGTAATACCATGGGTATTAAACAGGCAGGGTCTGTATCTGACGAGATGCAAATTCTAATGTAATGGTTACGCAATAAACTAGTCAGAACAACAATTGCTCATTCCTGCATTTGCTGGTTCTAGTCCCCTATGAAAGTTCATCATTGTTTCAAAATATAGCTATACCTTATGAATGACAACTGTGGGTTCCAGGGTGTATTTAAAACAATTCTTTCTTGAATTACACCTTAACAATATTTTACATCAGTGCTAGTTTTATTTTCCTTTCACAAAAGTTAAGAAATTGTTTGCACTAGAAAGAAAAGCTTTGATAGATAGGGTCCCCTGTGTGTCCCACCAATGTAAAAAAAAATGTACGTTGCAGAACGGTATTATTACCTCATTCCACCAGCAGAGGTCAGTATCATCTGTAACTGAAGTGTCATCATCACACATACATGACTGGCTTCTCTTCTAAACATTCACCATTTGTTATGGCTCCTGTTGTTGTACATGTTTGTACTTGTATAGCCAGTGGAAATTGTTATCACATATTCTAATTCTACTTTAGACAAATCCAACTGGTTGTAAAATTATTGTGGACAGCTTTGCATTCTTGCCTTTAAAATGTCATTGCCCGCTCTGACATTAACAATGTTGACCAATGTTGCAGATCTCTCTCCATTGAACTGTACTGTATGTTGTTATGCAATGTACGATTGAAGGAGTGAGCAAACACTGCTGTTTGAAGAGACTTGGAATTAATAAGTAGCCTCAAATGTCCTTTAAATTTTTGTTGTTTTGTTTTGTTTGTAAGTTTTTTTATTCCCTTAGTGTTGTGGTGTTTTCAATCAGAGTGCTTCCGGGTTATGTTGCTCCCATATTGAGTTCATATAAATTTATCCTAAGCACCTACCTCATTCCATTTAAAACATCTGACAATGCTGGCTCCATCTACTCTACATATATCAGGTCACAAGGTTTAGGAAATAAGGAAGGGGGCTCAGTCCCGGCACTGATGATATCAATACAAGCAGGACAGATTCAGGGCTCAGTCCCGACACTGAGGATATCAATACAAGCAGGATAGATTCAGGGCTCAGTCCCGGCACTGAGGATATCAATACAAGCAGGATAGATTCAGGGCTCAGTCCCGGCACTGAGGATGTCAATACAAGCAGGACAGATTCAGGGCTCAGTCCCGGCACTGAGGATATCAATACAAGCAGGATAGATTCAGGGCTCAGTCCCGGCACTGAGGATATCAATACAAGCAGGACAGATTCAGGGCTCAGTCCCGGCACTGAGGATATCAATACAAGCAGGACAGATTCAGGGCTCAGTCCCGGCACTGAGGATATCAATACAAGCAGGATAGATTCAGGGCTCAGTCCCGGCACTGATGATATCAATACAAGCAGGATAGATTCAGGTCTCAGTTCCGGCACTGAGGATATCAATACAAGCAGGATAGATTCAGGGCTCAGTCCCGCAACTGAGGATATCAATACAAGCAGGACAGATTCAGGGCTCAGTCCCGGCACTGAGGATATCAATACAAGCAGGATAGATTCAGGGCTCAGTCCCGGCACTGAGGATATCAATACAAGCAGGACAGATTCAGGGCTCAGTCCTGGCACTGAGGATATCAATACAAGCAGGATAGATTCAGGGCTCAGTCCCGGCACTGAGGATATCAATACAAGCAGGATAGATTCAGGGCTCAGTCCCGGCACTGAGGATATCAATACAAGCAGGATAGATTCAGGGCTCAGTCCCGGCACTGAGGATATCAATACAAGCAGGACAGATTCAGGGCTCAGTCCCGACACTGAGGATATCAATACAAGCAGGATAGATTCAGGGCTCAGTCCTGGCACTGAGGATATCAATACAAGCAGGACAGATTCAGGGCTCAGTCCTGGCACTGAGGATATCAATACAAGCAGGATAGATTCAGGGCTCAGTCCCGGCACTGAGGATATCAATACAAGCAGGACAGATTCAGGGCTCAGTCCTGGCACTGAGGATATCAATACAAGCAGGACAGATTCAGGGCTCTGAGGATATCAATACAAGCAGGACAGATTCAGGGCTCAGTCCCGGCACTGAGGATATCAATACAAGCAGGATAGATTCAGGGCTCAGTCCGACACTGAGGATATCAATACAAGCAGGACAGATTCAGGGCTCAGTCCCGGCACTGAGGATATCAATACAAGCAGGATAGATTCAGGGCTCAGTCCGACACTGAGGATATCAATACAAGCAGGATAGATTCAGGGCTCAGTCCCGGCACTGAGGATATCAATACAAGCAGGATAGATTCAGGGCTCAGTCCCGGCACTGAGGATATCAATACAAGCAGGACAGATTCAGGGCTCAGTCCCGGCACTGAGGATATCAATACAAGCAGGATAGATTCAGGGCTCAGTCCCGGCACTGAGGATATCAATACAAGCAGGATAGATTCAGGGCTCAGTCCTGGCACTGAGGATATCAATACAAGCAGGATAGGTTCAGGGCTCAGTCCCGGCACTGAGGATATCAATACAAGCAGGATAGATTCAGGGCTCAGTCCCGGCACTGAGGATATCAATACAAGCAGGACAGATTCAGGGCTCAGTCCCGGTACTGAGGATATCAATACAAGCAGGATAGATTCAGGGCTCAGTCCCGGCACTGAGGATGTCAATACAAGCAGGATAGATTCAGGGCTCAGTCCCGGCACTGAGGATATCAATACAAGCAGGACAGATTCAGGGCTCAGTCCCGGCACTGAGGATATCAATACAAGCAGGATAGATTCAGGGCTCAGTCCGACACTGAGGATATCAATACAAGCAGGACAGATTCAGGGCTCAGTCCCGGCACTGAGGATATCAATACAAGCAGGATAGATTTAGTGGTAACAACTCTATAGGAGCAACAAAAATATATATATAATATATAAAACTGGCTGCAAACACATACAATTGTCAATATATATATATATATATATATATATATATATATATATATATATATATATATATATATATATATATATAAGACAATGCAATTAAAACATTTGAAGCTAAAATGCATCTCCTTTTAGGGATTATATGTGTTTATTTTGTTCATTCATAGTATCATGAGGTTCTTTAAAGAGGATGAACAATACAAATATATTTATTTAGCCGATTGCTGTTGAACAGACACGCTGTCATTTCTATTATCTACAAAAGCCCTGAAATTGCATCAAAGATGGCTTTGGGCTTTTTCTTTTGTTGTTGTTTTTGAATAGGAGGCGGATCTGAATGCTAGGGTGTGTACCAAGGCAGAACAAGAAATGACGGATATAGCTTTCTGCCCTGGTGCACCACAATGGGCAAAATGTGAGTGAGCACAATTCAGTGATGTAATGCCACAATGGGATGTTTGGGGTTTAATGGTTTGATTAAATGTTACAGTAATTATATCTCCTGACTTGCAATTCACTGTAGACAGTGACTAATGCTAGTGACCTTATAGCATTACATACATCTCTATAATAGTGCAGGCTCTTTAAAGTATAAAAATGGGACCATGCTCAACCTAATTTCAAAGGGCACATAGATTCATTTAGATTTTTTTTTTACTTTTACCGTGAGTGGTTCTGAGTTTTGTTGCTCGAATGCTGAACTGTAGTACAGAAGCAGGTGCAGTTCAAGGTGTCACTTGATTTGTCTGAATACAAAAAATGGTAAAACATTAATATTAGAGCTACAGAATTCAGACCTGCCAATCATGGCAAGACGGGAGTAAAATCAATTCACAGGACATGCAGAGCTATTCACTTGAATTTCAGGACTGATTGCTATTTCAAATGCAGAAACGCTGAGGAGGTCATCTTACAGGGTTCATCATGTGTACAAGGTGTACAATACATCCTCTAGTTATACAGATAAGTGCTTTGGACATTTCTTTTAAAGGTCCTGGATGTGTATTGCCATGTAAGGGAGACTTTTTAACCTTTCTTTATCCAAACTGGACTGTGGACATGTTATCACATAACTTTTATTGAAAGTAATTAATAATAATTAGTGTTCCACGTTTTCAGTTTTTATCTTTAAAAAAAAATCAGGGAATTTTTCGGAGTTCATTTTACATATTTTAAAATAGGGATAAAATCGGGGGAATAAAATCTCAGCATACACACACTTTATACGTGGAATAGGATGCGTAGCAGTTCTGGTCTCTGATTAATAATGTCCCTGGCATGTATGATGAATCAGAATCTGTGCAAGTCGAAGCCACATTTTCCCGAGTTAGCTGGTACTTTGCGAACGTTTGGGCAATCGCTGTGCTGACAGAAATAGTATCTACAGAAGGTATGAACACGACATCAGCACAAAACAAGCCAGGTTTATTCGTCTTGAAATCATAAAAATAAAATAAAGTTTACAGACTGGGTGGTGCAAGCCATCGGAAGACGCGTCAAAAATCACACTGGACATTTCCATCAATGCGTTCAATGTAAGTTTACCAACTAAAGCACTGCCGTTTACTGTCAAACATTTACGATTATTGTCGGCAATAGGTAGTGTTTTACTGATGGACAGACAGTCGCACGAAGTCGCCAATATACCTCTCTGCAATAAACAGTGGCTGTCCAGCAAAGCACGATGCTCTGACAAACTCATTAATACAATCATTCTGCGCTCTTTTTATTAAAGTGTGTGTAAAAGCCGCATAAATGCATTGCTCGTCTCTCAGTTCACTTTCTTGATTTAGTTTAATGTGCCGCTTATTTTTCAGTATGTTCTTTTATTGTCAGTGTGAACACGTACTTCAATGCAGCAGTATTTGCAGCGCTATTCTCTGCCTCATCTGACCCACTTCTGCTACTGTTGCTTTTTGTATATTTCAAAACATTCACTTTCTTATGAATATTCATAAACTGATTTATGTTTTCTCCCCATTCCTCATTCACTAAAAATATTATATTTTTGTGCAAGTATTTTAATTTAGTTTTTGATAAAGCTAGTAGTTACTACGCCCAGCAATTGCCACAATAATCAGACTTTGATTGGCCAACATAATCAGGTGATAAATGTGTTTGTGACGTGACAGAGAACCACGTCTCAACGTTATTTGAACCTCTGACGTCTAAATGTTGGCTGTGTCCCAGGATACAGTGTAGGTCTGCTTAATACCATGTCAGAGTCCAAATAAAAGAGCATTTAATCAAAATATTGTGTATTTCCTAGAATATACTACCGGGAAAATATTGAATAATAGACAAAAAACATGTATAAATCAGTAAAAACCGACGTCCAGTTTAAAAAAAACACTAATAATAATCCATCAACACTGACTTACTGGCACATTGACATATATATGGATTCTCATCAAAGAGAAATACCAGATTGAAATTATTTATTATTTGTAGCCTAAAGCTTAGGCAACACAAAGCCACTTTTTTCAGGAACAGCGGCTTGAAACCTGCTTCCAAGGGTCATGGAGACCTAGCTTGAGGCAACTTTTCTGTATCAAACCCCAAGTCTCCCTTGGAGTGCCATGCTGGGGCCTGAAGCAAGTTCTGGGGAGTTGGTTCCAGACCCTCACAATTCTGTGTAAAAAAGTGCCTCCTATTTTTTGTTCTGAATGCCCCTTTATGTAATCTCCATTAATGACCCCTGGTCCTTGTTACTTTTTTCAGGTCGAAAAAGTCCCTTGGGTCAGCATTGTCAATACCTTTTAGAATTAACTGAATAGATTCAATTATTTTAGCCTGTCTGCAAATGACTTGCCTTTTAAACCCAGAATAATTCTGGTCGCTCTTCTTTGCACTCTTTCTAGAGCAGCAATATCCTTTGGTTTCTGGTGGACCAGTAGAGTCCACCAGAAACACATAGAACCTTTCATTCTTTTAATACAATTCTTCAACACAGCTGCAAACTAGTGATATCTGACTGACAGTGTACAACAACTGAATTCAGAATCCGGCTCCCCTTTCTTTTATTTATAGTTGATTTGATTCCCAATACAACTTACATGAAAAAAAAACACCTTGGAGAGTCGCTTTCACTTCGAATCAGCCCATGATTACTGACAGTAATATGGTAGCTGTTCTCAATTTATATCCCAACTCATGTTTTACACTTTGGACCAATACAAAAACACTGGTCAGTTAATTATTTAGAAATTGGTGCTAAACTGTTTTGAAATTGATCAAACCCTGCCCCCCCCCCCCCTCCTTCAATGAGTTTTTAGTATTTTGTGTTACAGTAAAGAACCTTCTCTCCTATGTATGTCGATGAGTGTGGGTGGGTAATGTGAGTAGTCCAGACCCAATGAGAAACTATCATCATCTATGGTTGCTAAGAAATAAAAACAAAATTAAACATGTCTACTGGTGCCAGCATGTAATGTTATTGGTGACAAATTTGCACCCCTGAAATCAGATCAGTGAAAAATCTAAACGGACAGAAACCAACCTACCAAATCAATCAATCAATCAATCAATCAATAAATAAATCAATAAATAAATCAGTTTGCAATCAAATTTCCTCGTCTGCAACAATCCACATCTGCTTTGTCACTTTACCAACTTACTATTTAATTAGGGCAAGGCTGAAGGTTGTCTGTGGTTGTGTCATATTATATCTTAATGTCTCTAGTCCTGTCACAGCTGTAAGCTATTAGTTCTGCTCCTCGCCCTGCAGGAATAGAATATACTCATTTGGCCAGCAATATGTCAGCATTCTATTGTTTTGGCCAAGTTGACAGGAGTAGGAGGATGATGGGTAATGGTAATGGGCATATTATTTGACATGGACTGCCAAAAAACTTTTAAATTGTAAGCCTTTTTTAAATGTTGATATAAAAAGATTGATTACATGGACTGCAAAGCACATTACAGGCCCAGATTATGCATATTTTGCACTTACTAAAGCAATTATGCTTGTCCAGTATTGATACTAGATTTGTGCTCATGCAGAAAAGCTGTTTGGAAAGTTTGCAACTAGAAAAATTGATATTTGGTTCACCATCTCATCCATCATCCATATTGAAAAAAAAAAGTTTATGATTTGATTGCTTGATGAGGAATATATCTAGTCCATCAAACTTAAAAAGAACTGACACAAGGCAAGAAACCCAACATGTAATTGGAAAACAACATTTACTCGGTAGTGTTTGCCAGGAAAAAAAAAAAAAACATATTTGCCCCCTTCTGCAACAATGCTGGTTTTCTGTTCCCACACCTGCCACTCATTCCAATCAGAGCATCAGCACTGTTGCAAGACTGTGAACTGCAGTGTTTCAAAGAAAGGCAAAAGTTCCCCGAGTAAAAGTTGAAAAAAAAAGTAATTCCCTGGTTTACTAACCTGTGATGTCTGAATAAAAAAGTATCAGATATACCTGAAATCTGCGATATATTCAGCAAAGGTAAACACTGCAGGGGGTTCTGTAACACTTTAATCTGAATTTACATCGACACTGGCCATGTCCGCTGGTCTCCCTGCTCGGTGTTTAGCTGTACTTTTTCTGAAAATAAATAAAGACTTGTTGTTTAGACTATGAGATTCCTAAACAATCCACTATTTAAAGGTGAATGTATCAGGGGACTCGCTACACGTGATTTAGTGATTACAGTAAAACCTTCCTTAGCGACCATCTCTGAAGAGAGACTACCTGTCACGAGTGACTAGTATTACAGAGGCCTCGAAACCTTTTCCCCCTATAATTTAACTGAAGAGCGACCACCTGTCATCTGCGACCAGTGACCACATTTTGTTACTCCCAAACAAACCTGTAGGAGACCGATCTCCGCTTATCAGTGTGTTTCTTTGAAGTTTCCAAGATAATATTTTTTTTCTTTTGCTGGTTACCGTTTCTGCATTATTATAGGGCTTCATACGCAACATGAACCAGAACCGGAACTTGAAAGGAAGATGTGAACGTTTTGAAACGAATGGTACTGTAAGTTACAGTTTGAAGCTAAAAGAAGTCAAGATGGAAGCGAAAATATATTTTAAAAAAATGCAAACTGAAAGTGTTTCTTACCATGGAGCAAAGTGTTAAAGCAATATTATAACTAGAAGTTGCCGAACAGTTTGGAGTCGGAAAAACACAAAATGCAAAACCTGTTACTACAAGGCTGAAATCCTTGCCGATTAATATGAGTCAAGGTATACTGAAACCAGACACATTTTCAAATAATGTATTTTTAGCGGTTTGTAAACGCTAAAGAAAAACACAAAAAAGACACTTGTGCACATTATCCACCCCTCTACAACACAGATATTGAACAAATTACTGAAAACCGAGACGTCGTTGAATTTATTTTTATTCCTCGGGTCTGTTCTGCTCAGTGTGTCTGCACTGACAGGAAGAAAAAAAATAAGTAGTGCCTTCTCAACTGCGCCCCCTGGTGTATTTTTTCAATGGTAATGTGCACACTATCAAAAAAATGATTTACGTTTTATTTAAATTAATGTTCTCATCTTAGTGTGTAGTTCAAAGTTATACATGGGACTACTTTATTTGCCGTAAGGCTATTTAACAAAAAAAACACAAATACTTGTTTTGCTTTAAACATGATTTATGCTTTTTTTTTCTTCAAATCCACTGTTTTCCCTGGATTATACCTTTAGGGCATCTGTATACATTGAATATACGGACTTCTTGGGGGCTGAAGGAACTCGACTTCTTCTCGTGCCTCACAACGCTCCGAGGCATCCGTATATTTGATGGACGCTAAAGGGCCTTATTGCACATCTAGTACAGACATACATGAACCCCACGTTATGCTTCCAGCAACGGTAACTCGTGGTTGACATAGTACAAAAGGCAAAATAAACACTGTACAAAACTATGAAATAAAAGGTGCAGTGAAAACGGCTCGCGCTACTCCGCTAACAAACGGAAGTCCCGCTTCCACGCGTGTCTGCTATACTGGGTGGGATCTAATATCCCAAAACTAAGACCCTGTACACACTATGCCTTTAAACCGTATTAGTTGCATTTAAGCCGGCTTAAAAGTGCTAAATATGGTTTGCGTCCACACTACGCAGCATTTAATACCGTACTCGAGACCACCTCAGGAGGTAGTCTCGAGTCCGGTTCTAATGGATCGCATCAGGTAGTGCGGTTCAGAAGTGTGGACGCTGTAATACCGAACTACATTTTTTTTGTGTATCCTCAATATCCCCAAATGCTTTGTGGTATGTTTGGCGAAATACCCTGATCAGGCGCCGAAGGAGTTGCTATTACTGTACACTCCGCACTACTTTTATGCTTCAAAAAATCTTTCAGGACATCTCTGTTAAACTAGTGGGGAAAATCGTATTTTTCTTGAAACGTACTTGTACTTGCTAGAACCAAAGTCATTGTATTTATCTTGCTCTTAATTGTATTATTACTTGTACTGTGATCCTTGAAATGTATTTTTGTTTACGACTGTAAGTCGCCCTGGATAAGGACGTCTGCTAAGAAATAAATAAATAAATAAATAAATAAATAAATAATAATAATAATAATAATAATAATAATAATAATAATAATAATAATAATAATAATAATAATAATAATAATAAACAAACAAACAAACAAAAACACAGCGTTAAATTAGGCGACTGCAAAAATGAAATTGGAGTTAAAAGTAGGAGCGGGATGAACAAATTACGTAATTTGTCAGCTCTGTTTGAAATAAAATTAAGAGGACCAGAATTAAGCTCAGGCAAGATATGAAGGTAAAAACAAAGATTGTTTTGTAATTAACATCTTTTTCTGAGTTTAATTATAAAACAGAATCAGCTCAATTTATTTAAAGGGACTTCACCTGATTAAAAATAAAACCTGAAAACTTCAAGCCCTACTTGTGTGTGTGTGTGTGTGTGTGTGTGTGTGTGTGTGTGTGTGTGTGTTCGGATTTACTTTTTTCACAGTACTTGTTATATTTCATTTATGCAATATGGACCTTTAATATGGGGCATAACACATTATTTTAAAATAAAATACAGTGCATGGTGGGATACTGTCGTATTAATTTCCACGGTTCGTTGCGCTGCTGGGAATTGTAACTGAACTATTCTAATGGTGTGTGGACGCATTAAGCCTGACTAAACATGAAACCGTACTTCAGTGTGGACGCTTTGAGCTGGATTAATTAGAGCGGTTTCGAGTACGGTTCTCGAGATCGGTTTTGTAGTGTGGACAGGGCCTAACTCCCTGTCCCTCAGGCAGTTGGTGCGTTGCAGCTTCCTTCTCCCGGGACAACCCCCCGACCACCTCCCGACCTGGGAGTGTACAAACGATCGCAGTTAGAGGTGGTCGCTTCGTTTCCTGAACCCAGTCGTTCAGCAGCATCAGCGCTCTGACCCCTATGGCTTACAGCAGCCTTGATCTGTACAATTGGGACCCTTTGATTCCTGGCTCTCTGCTGCACCATGCCTATCTGCTGATTAAGAGCTTGCAGCTGGTAAACACACACTCTGCTTGTTCCTGCAACTAAACACAGCAGGCAAGCTGCTACACACAGAGTGTCAGGTTCCCCATTGAAACCAATCCCATTATTATTTATACACTCACAACACTCGTCTTTACAATAATTAAAAAAAAACAAAACACAGAATCCCTGTTGTGTGGATGGCCCCAGCCCTGTTACAGTGAATAACATTATGATTCAAGCAAGACAAATGTTTTATAATCTGCTGTATGATGTTGATGGGAGGCACAACACATGTCTGTTATTTGCAGTACTACATGGAGTTTAATGTTTTTGGTGTGTGGGAATGATTACAATGGAACCCCTGGGATTTACTCACAAGGTGAAAACCTGTGACCGATAGCCATACCGCCAGAGACTGCCATCCCATCCGATCTGGATGAGCAGAGCTGTGTATAGTGAGGACCTGGACTGGAGACCTCCAAGGACCACTCAGAGGCCCACAACACGAGGCTCAACTTCTGCTTTGCATTCATTTTAAGGCCCCTATTTAAAGTTACCTCCTTGTTGGCATTTCTATATTTTTACTATTTTTCTACTGCTCGATCCATCTGGGAGTGTACCTGAACTTCGTAACTGCTCTTTTTGATCCATGTAGGACTTCACTGGATGTGTTAATTGTTTGATTTGTATTGAGAAAGCCTGACTGATTAGCATGGCAGTAAAAAAAGTGCTTGAGGCAGTAAGTAGAGAGGAGCAGAGTGGGTCTGTGTGTGGGGTGAAGTGGGGGCTGAGCTGAAGAGAAGGGGAATGTAATGTCTGGATATAAAAATCCTGCTGGGTATCAGGGAGGCAGAGCCTGGGTGGACAGCAGCCCCGAGACAGGCGGAGTGGCTCGCGTGTCAGGCTGTGAATTGCTTTGGGTAGTGGGGCCCATTTTAACCCTGGAAGTGATCAGTTCTTACCTCTTCATTTGAATGGTTTCAAGGCTAGCACAGATGCGAAGTCAGCTGTAGCATCTTTAATTGGTTTCAGTTAAGTAGTGTTGTCAGGATTTTATTTTCTGTGAGGTCACAATCCACATAGTATACAGCAAATCTCCCCATGTAACTGAACTATTGTAAAGCTTTAAAAGAGAAGGAGAAAAAAAAATCAACATCCCATCAACTTAATAGGAATAATTACAATTACATACCAAACTTCAGCATTGCATATCACACACAAACACCAATCACCCAGTTACAAATATTACATCATCAAAGCATTTATCTGCCAGGTGTCTGCAAAAAAACAACAACATTTAGACCAACACAGGCGCAGCTTTCTGCTACATAAAATGGAACATTTCAAAAGATTAAATTGGAACGGTTTAGGGTTAAGCTCAGTCAGGTCAGACTTACAGTAACACAGTCCTGCCACATTCCCATGGGAACTAAACACAATGCATGGATTTAACCCCAATCTCTGCTCTTATACACATATAGATGGCATTTTCTGAACATATATTTACTCTGCAGAGCCTTTGCCCTGCCACATGGTAGTATTAAGACCTGTAACTGTTTATATCCCAATCCCAGTAATACAGTAGTTTGCACGGAGACAAGCATACTGACCAGTAGTGTGCTCTTGAGTTGAAGGGTCAGACACCCTCTTTATGTTCCCTGGCAATAGTGCAAGATAGTGCAATAGCATTTTCAGGATTTCTTCACCAGGTGGAGCTCACAAGCCTGCAGGGGTTCCTCCATTCCGTGGCCCTGACCCTGGCTCTCATTCTGGCTCATGTCTGCATGCAGAATCAGTATTGTTTCCACCAGAGAATGCTAGCATTGCTCAGCAGGTCCAGCCACTTCTAGTATCGCAGCACAACAAACTCATACCATTTGACCATTCAGGGGGAAGCTTATGTGGGAGGTTTGACTTATTTACATTCTTCGATTTTCTCTTCATACGGCCTCGGCTAGCCATTTCCTTCACGGGCAACGTCTTGCAGTTGCAGGTCTCTGTAGTAGTTAATCCTGTGGCGCGGATGCACTCCTGGGTTGTGGTCGTGTGCAGGGGTAGATGCTCCCGGGGTTAGTGCTGGCTCCATAGCTTCAGCTCCCGGGTTGATACGAGTCTGCAACTCAATAAACACAAAACACAGCACTCTTTCTTTCAGCGCCCGTCTGTATGGCTATGTCCGTGCAGTAGCCTTGAGCTTTTCGAGCTCTGCGCTGCTTTCCTGGGCACGCCCCCCAGCCAATCCGAACCGCCCAATCAGCTCAGCGCCAAGCGAGCCCACCTGCTCAATTAGTTGCTTAGCAATGTGTCTCCTGTTGGGCCTCCCAGCTGCTTCCCCAAAAGCACACATGCACTCCAAAAACCAGCGGCATGGTCTCCCTGTCACAGGTATCTTTGCTGGGTTTTTAAGATTCTCCACTCTTAGTTTTTTTTTTCATTTTATCCTTCATTAAACAGATCCCTTATCAACATACTCCCAGTGAAAAACTGCTCCAAGTGAAAAACTGACTGACAGTTTAAAATGACACCATCTTCTGTGCCAAGGGGGACTTACAATGTCATTGAAACAATCCTGGCGACTAGCCTTCAAAGCAGCAAGGCTAATCTTGCTGTTGGCTGTGTATGTCCATAAATCTTATTGCCTCTATCATAAGTCAGCTTCAAAGCCAGGTATAGGAAGATGTAGTGAAAAAGTATAATAACTCAATATGGGAGCAACTGAACTTGATTGTCAGACTGTCAAAGTCTACCTGGTGATGTTGTACATTATGAATTGGAGCGGTGTTGGGTCAGGGTGCAGTAATCAAATGATCCAAGTGCTACCATGACTGCATGAAGTAACATTGTTTTTAAGGTTTAAGAAGTTGTTTAATAACATCTCTGTTTATGTCTCTCTTGGTTAACCCTCTGCTATTTTGCTGGCTTTTGGGGACTCGTTATGAAGTTATTAAATGATACGCTACACAGGAATGGCAGAAGATGAACATAGTTGTTTAAAAGCCTTTGTGTTTATTAAAGTTATTGTTCAATTTTATGATTACAGAATATTTCATCATTAGCGATTTAACTTTTTAACCGCATGCAATGGATATATCCGGAACAAAACATATGGCTTTGCTTTGAAGTCTGAACCACTTGTGGTCCATTAATTACAGAGGGTGTCATTAATCCCTAAATCTTCCATGAATCTGCATAATGTAACACTCAGCAAGCAAGCCTCCCGCAACCTTTCCATTGCTATTTATCCATCTATGGGTCCTATGCACAAAATGCAGAGGAATGTTTTAAGGAGCTGTTTTATAAAGGTCTGTTTTTATAAACATGCTCTGTCAGCATTAAACATTGATTCAGTTGTGTTGCAATTTGACTGCAGCTTCTACCGAAGACAGCCACCCTTGTATTCTTTAAAACCCTGTAACAGTCTTAAATAGGGTACTCTAAATCCCAAGAGCCACATTGTGGAGAATAATGAGCCATATACCAATCCGCTGGACAGCCATGACCTAAATACTGCCATCTGCAATTAGCATGATACTGGCAAACACACCATAGCTATATAGTGTATAGTCTGGGGTTGTTTTAATTGAGTTAATCAATGTGAATAATACTAACATTATTGAAAGAGCAGAACCACAATTTTTCTGGTCTTCCCACTGGAAGATGTCTCACTGGTCCTGGGTTTAAACAACACGGTACTAGTCCCAAACACACTGCAAGCCACAGTGACACACTATTAATACCCTTGTACTCACACAATGGTAATTCAAGGTGCAATTGTTCCTTATTAGTACTTACACGAAAGGGAACTACAGTAGTAGCACAGTATAACAAATACATTGCACAGAATGACGACTATATATATATATATATATATATATATATATATATATATATATATATATATATATATATATATATATTACATTCCATTTGATCTTCACAATACCAGAAACAAAGTAATATGCAAAAGGTTTGTTCAGTGCAGTAACTGAATCACGGTATTTCCACACACAGTACTATTTTTATACTCCCGAAGTGACTAACTCTGTATCGAAATTAACTTGGTGTGAAGGAGACAGTTGCTATCCTGGCACGTATTAGCCTTGGATGAAAACTGTAATAAAACCATGTTGGTAAAGTAACGTGAATTTGCATTATTTTATTAATTGACTGAAGTGCTTTTAGGTTAGGTACCTTGCACTCTTCAGCGTCAGATCTTAACTCATTTACAAAAATAACGCCATGCTCAACTCTGAGAACTATTACAGACCCGGTATGTTTCCCTTGCCTGCAGTACCTCATTGCACAGCAGGGGTCAGTCTTACACCAACTCCTCTTGCCACAGAGACGTTTAGATACTTATGTTGTGCTTCAACCACATGACAAAATAATTCACTGTGACCAGTTTGCTAAATGTTTAGGTGCTTGTAATATATAAAGCACAGTATATCCTTCCCTGCCATTGAGCTCATAAGGACCTGTAATGCAAGGTCAGTTTTCATTTTTTCAAGCATGACTTAAAGCCAGTAGAGACAGCCAGCTCTACAGCTCAGCGTACTGCATCACAGATGGATGACTGTCAGAATGGTTCAGCTTCAGCAAATCATTTTATCACACAATTACTCATGAGACAGCACTCGTATGCTGACCTGAAATGCCGCTTCTGTTATCACTAAGTATTCAGAAACTTCTTTTTAATCTATGATCAGGCTGTATAAGAACCAATGAATTAATGAGTTGAATGTAGGGGTTCAGCTGTATTGAACAGCACTCATTTCAACTAATCATTAAGGCAGAGGAAATATAATTTGTTCCAAGTGAAGCACATTTCATTGTTTAATTAAATTAAATGGATGAATGGATACATTTTGGTTAAGAAAAGCTTTTTAAATACAGTGAAGCACACTCTGGGCATACTTGATTGATTCAGATGACACCAGTCCATGTAGATATCAATGTTAACAAATGTTACCATTGTACATTATAGTAAGTAATGTGAAACTGTGTTACTTGGTCCTTTCTGTGCAGCTATGAAGCAGAATTGCAAAAGGAATACAAAAATTATTTATTTTTTTGAAAATGAGTCATTTACAATGGGTGTCATCTTTAAGATCAAATGCAAAACCAAGTTTATATCAACCTAAAAATGCATTTTTAATTAAACCCATTGTTCAAATACATTTTCCAATGTGACCAAACATATTAACTTCAAACTCACTTTCATGCTGTATTCAGTAACCCTTTCAGTCATTTTACAGTCTTATGGTGTAGTACACATTAAACCTTCCACCTGCTATTACTATGTGCTGTAAGCAAATGATTTGTACAGTGATTAAATAGAATCTGCTCAGGTTAAGAGGTAACCAAGCTCTGCCAATCCTTCACATCTGACAGGCTGTCAAGAGGACTGCAGGGTAACAGTGTGCTGCAATGACTGTCATCTAAATAGATAGAATTCACAGAAGGCTTTTCATTCCCACACCCTTACGTGAATGGCACTACATTATAATCCAAATGACTTCATTGGTTTTATAGGATATATGATACCAAAGCCTTCACTGGCATTAATCTGTGTGCACTTTCTTGGTTAGTTTTCTATTAATAGAAAAAGAAGGACATTGTTGTGTTATCCTATTCCTTGTCTACGTATTGTCCTGGTGCCTCTGACAAAGTTAGGCTTTTGTCCCTCATTACAGCTGTCCTAAATAGAAAAGAAAGAAAGACAGACAACTTTATCAAAATGGACTACTATCAGCATAAAATGATGAACGTACCCTGAACAAATGTGTAGCCTCCATTTACCATGGAGTCCCACGATATGGGTATTGGAATCATTTCCTACCTGTACATCCCATTGGCAAGAGGTTTTTTCAAACCACTTCGATTGTCCATCCCAGTCATGAAAATTGACTTTATTAAAAATTCATTCCAATGTTTTTTTTTCTGTTTGTGGTCTAGGACATTTGCCATGCAAATACTTCGGATTCTCAGAAATGAAATGATTGTATCAAAGCTTTGTCATCAATTTTTATGCAAAGTGAAATTGTGGGCTGCCATACAGAAGTCAATCTAAGGACCTGGGTTGAGGATCCTGGAACTGCAGTCTGTGCTGCATGAATCTGTAATGGCTTTAGCAATACAGTAATGCTCTGTGTAGAACAGAAGTGTTAACACACACACACGGCTGGATTCTCAAAGCCATTTACTCCCAATTGTCATGAGCTTGTTTTCTTTCAGAAAGGAGAAATGCACCAAGTACGGTTATCAACCCTGTAAATGAACACCTCTGGCATTTCATTTAGGCTTGTGATTAGTCTACAATTGTTTATTATTCATTTTAAAATTGCAAATTATGTTTGTTTGTTTTTTCAGACAGAAAATGCGCGAATGAGGATTTTGCCCGTACAGTCATATACAGCACATGACAAATTTAGAAACACAACAGGAATGAATGTCGTGCATTCTTTCCAATGATTTAAAGTATTAAATATTATGAATTATCAGTCATAATTTGTATTATTAAGCAAAAAAAAAAATGCTATCCATTTGCATTGTATACAATGCAACTGAGTCATTGAGAAATACAGTTACTTAATATGATCAGCGGTATGCATATTGAATTGTTAGTTTAACATGTTATCAGTAAAAAATGTGGAATGTATAAAAGTTTAGTTACCATGCCCAGAAATATTGTCTCACCAATTTCTGATAGCATTTAATACTTTGGTTCATAAAAACACACACTTGGCCTACCATTTTAACTGGTTTCATTATTGCATTAGAAAGGGCAGCATTTTCAGTTCTTTCCTGTGTGTGTCTGCTGTGTCATGCAAAGAACATGTTAACTGAAAGTGTGAAAACCACACTGACTTACATGCAAATGACCGTCAGCACTTTGAAAATGGTTACAGACATTAATAAAGCTTTATACTGCAGCACCACATGACATATCAGGAGTCTCTCATTAATTATTCAAGAAATAAAGCAAAGAAGGTTTGGGTCACTGTTTGCCCATAGTAAATTCATCAAAACATTTATATCTGACAGATATGCTTACACCACAGTGATCCTGGGCAAACTGCGGCAGTCTGTGTATGATTCATGGTAAGATTGAACCAAACAGGGATCTGCTTCTTAGATGAAAACAGTTTGGATACTGTGTATTAGCTTCCACTATTATATGTAACACACACCCATTTACACTGGATTTCTGCAAGCTTTATACAGGCTTCATTTGGGGGTGACTGGTAACGGACTGCAGTGCTTCTGAGGTTGAAATGGTGGAAACTGCAAATTACTGTTTTTTAACATAATTTGTAAAAGCTTCCGTGAAAGAAAACTCTTGTCTCAACTTGGTATTCCCAAACACGTTTGTGTCAATCAATAACTGATGTACTGAATTAATTTTTCTTACAGGTCTTCATTAGTACTGGGACGGTCACAGACTAGAACTGTCTTTCTTAAAGAATAAAACATACTCAGTGTTTGAAATTGGTATGTCATGTGTGTGCAATCTGTGCTCCAAAGAAATATTAAAAAACATGGCTTGTTTTATATCACTGCTGCATACTAACGGAGAACAGACACCCGAGAACAGACTGATCTATAAACGTCAACATTTATTTACTGAAATGCCTTAAATATCATAAACAATTGCATTGAATGAGTTGACTTTACAGTTATTGACAGCGCATGTCTTCAAAGTTAAACAACATGAATTTGAATACTTTTCAGACGGTCTCATTCGTGTCAGAATATTACTGAATTCAGAGGTTGTAATTTTCAATAAAACCAGTCTGGAATACTCTTGGGTGGTAGAGCTCATAAAAACAACTTCAGTTTAACTGGTCTAAAAAAGTTCAGAACACTGGAAGACAATTGCAGGAGGCAGTTAACAGTACCAGCATTGTAAAATAGCAATTTCACTATAATCTGCATAGTGGAGTATGGAAACAAGACAAGAATATCCTATAACTCAATAGAAAGTGAGCAGACTAATGTGAAAGCTTTTGAACTGGCGAATCCCTTTGCGTGTGGTAAATGCAAATTAATTTAGGGTCTGTTAATGTGAGTATTAGTATTGGGGGTGGGGAATAGTTCAATACTTCAATAGTTAAATCAGCTCCCAAAGTCATAGATAACTGGTTGTAGTTAATAAAATGATTTCATAAATCATACCTGTCATGCACTTTAATTTACGATGTAGGTTGTAAATGTGTAGTTTAGAAAGAAACAGTTATAGCAAACATGTAATCGTGACATGTGGTACCACAGCAGATTCAATAAAGTTGCCAGTTTGCTTGCCTTCCAAGACATCTCTAACTGCTTTACCTCCTTGCTCATTTAACCCTAGTAGTGTCTTCTGGGTCAAAGCATCTTACTGGCTGCAAACATGTCAGTTTTTAGGGGAAGCAGCTGATTGGTTACTGACAGGGAAGAAGGTCCCAAAGGGGTGGGGATAATTTCACTCTCCAGGTGAAATAACCCAGGGGGTGCAAGGCAGTGTAAAAGCAAGGCTGCAAACAGCAAACTGCAAACATTTCTTTAACTTAGTGCATAGTACCACATATCACGTTTTGAAATGAAAATACTGCCATTGCATGGCAGAGAGAATTTATGGAAGTGCTCTCTTATCTACAATTGCTTTAACAAATAACATGTCATTTGAAGCTGCTTACTCCTAAATGCAGCTCCTATAGAAGCTGTAGGATCAGGGCTGTGTCAGAGAGCTGAGCCATGCGGGTACCATCAGTGGTGTAGCTCTGCTCATTTCGCAAGCTGCTCCATGTCCTGCCTTTCCCTGAGGCCATAGTGAGGAGCAGTGGTGTGCCCTGCACTTGCAACAGCACGTGGGCTCAGCTAATCTGATTGAATGCACCGGGAATGTGAGTGCTCATCTGAGACTCACTAAAGGTACTCAGGGTTAGGCTGTTGCAACTCTACCCTGAACTCTAATGATTTATATCTGACCCCTGTGTACAGTTATTGATCGGAAGCATCGTGAGTTGTCAGCAGATCAGTAGAACTGGGTTAAGCTGACCACTGCAGACTGTCTTTGTGCATAACTGGGAAGTGTCTTACTTTGAACTGAAAGGTATGTCTGACACCCAGCCTTGTATGTTATGTGAACAGGAAAGTAGAAATATGAAGTAGTTTGCTAAATGTATAGGAGTTTCCTGCAAAACCTTAGCAGTAAAAGATTAGTGAATACTGTCATTAACCACAATATTTCATGACTAACTAGATTGGTCACATTGTACCCAGAGGGGTATGCTGCTAACTGAAGGTGTTTTTCTTTTGGATTCTCAATTAAGGGGGGGATTTGCTAATTTGATCTCTGTGAAGTTTTATTTATTTTTTCTTGTTGGTTGCTTTGGGTTTCATTCTCATGTAGAGCACACTTTTGTGTGAGTGTTAGGAGTGTAGTATTTTTTGATTTTATTAAGTAGGGTAAATTACAAGATAATGTACTGTAGTTGAAAGCCCTGTGCCCCAAATTCAATTTGAATAAATAAATATGAAATAACAGTAACAATTAACATTAGTGTCTATAATTGCATTGTAATTACACTGTAATAACATGGTAATTACACAGATTATTGTGCAGTTACAATGCAAAAATTGTTTTTAAATGACATTGTATTTGCAGTGTAGACATGCAAATACACTAATTACAGTGCAGTTAGAGACACATAATGTAACATGGAACCAAAATACACTCCAAGTTACATTTAATTTGTCTTTATTGGTGCACCAAATGGAAATGTACTGTGGAGGAAAAATGGTGTATTTTACTATAAGGAATGCTTTAAACTGTGATTTCACTTTCTATAACATGAGCAGTTTCTGTATATTGTTTTTCACATGGTCTTCAAGTTTCCAGTCTTTCTATGCAGGCCACCTACACAAGTATGTTCTCCAGGCTGTCTTCAATTTGGTCCCCAGTCTTTCAGGCTGTCTTTGACCTCCAATCTCCAGGCCACCTATACAACGTTGTTCTTTATCTTCATCTTTGAGACCCTTCAAATTTTCCAGTCCCTATGAAGCCTGCCTGCCTTCATGAATGCTGTGTGACACCCACTACAAAACTGGACATCACAGTGCACCTTATCTTTGCTACAAGCAAGCTGGAACCTCTGCTGGTCAAGGTTGCAATAATCTTCTGTTACGCAACTATACTGGATTTGATCCTCAAAAGACATTGTTATCTAAAGACCCGTCTATAATTGTGTTGTAATTAACACAACTGTATAAATTTTAGATCTATGCATGGTAAACCATAGAATACTAGTGTGAGTTCATTTAGATCCTAGTTAATAAACTGATAAGTGATTTAAATCAATTTCTTGAATCCACCGATCCTCATTAAACCCTTTGCTTGAACCTAAGAACTCAATATTGATTTGAGCCCATAATGATGAATATTATTTTGAAGTTTTTTTATTATCTAGTGAATGAATACACATAGTATGTTATTGATTTAAATCACATGCCTACAGTATTGTATTACTTCATTAAATTACTCAGCGTAAATGGTAAAACAGTCATATATATACAGTGCCTATAGAAAGTCTACATCCCCTTTCAAAATGTTCACCTTTTGTTGCCTTATAGCCTGGAATTAAAATACATTAAAAAAAAATGTTTTTGTTTAAATTGTAGTGATTCACATGATTTCAGGATAAATTCAGCAGTTTCTGTAGGTTCCCTCTGCTGGGTAGTGCATTTCAAAGCAAAGACTCAACCATGAGCACCAAGGTGCTTTTAAAAGAACTCCGGGACAAAGTTGTTGAAAGGCACAGATCAGGGGATGGGTATAAAAAAATATCAAAGGCCTGAATATCCCTTGGAGCACGGTCAAGACGATTATTAAGAAGTGGAAGGTGTATGGCACCACCAAGACCCTGCCTAGATCAGGCCATCCCTCCAAACTGGATGACTGAGCAAGAAGGAGACTGATCAGAGAGGCTACCAAGAGGCCAATGACAACTTTGCAAGAGCTACAGGCTTTTATGGCCAAGACTTCAAAGTGTGGATGTGACAACAGTATCCCAAGCACTCCACAAATCTGGCCTGTATGGTAGGGTGGCAAGATGGAAGCCATTACTCAAGAAAGCCCACCTTGAATCCCATTTGAAGTATGCAAAAAAACACTCAGGAGATTCTGTAGCCATGTGACAAAAAGTTTTGTGGTCTGACAAAACTAAAATGGAACTTTTTGGCCTAAATGCAAAGCGCTATGTTTGGCTCAAACTCAGCACAGTGCATCACCCAAAGAACACCATCCCTACTGTGAAGCACGGTGGTGGCAGCATCATGTTATGGGGATGTTTCTCATCAGCAGGGACTGGGGCACTTGTCAGGATAGAAGGGAAAATGAATGGAGCAAAGTACAGAGATGTCCTTGAGGAAAACCTGCTGCCCTCTGCAAGAAAGCTGAAACTGGGACTGAAGTTCACCTTTCAGCATGACAATGACCTAAAGCACACAGCCAAAGCTACACTGGAGTGGCTAAGAACAAAAAGGTAAATGTCCTTGAGTAGCCCAGTCAGAGCCCCGACCTAAATCCAATCAAAAATTTGTGGCATGACTTGAAGATTGTTGTCCATCAACGCTCCCCAAGGAACTTGACTGAGCTTGAACAGTTTTGTAAAGACAAATGGTCAAATATTTCCAAATCTAGGTGTGCAAAGTTGGTAGAGACCTATCCCAACAGATTCACAGCTGTAATTGCTTCCACCAAGTATTAACTCAGGGGGATGGAGACTTATCCAATTATGATCTTTCAGTTTTGTATTTTTAATATATAATTTTTTTCTCAATAAAAACTTTTTTCCCCTTAACAGTGTGGAGTATGGTGTGTAGATAAGTGGAAAACAATCATCATTTAAATGCATGAAACTCTGAGGCACTGACACAACAAAATGTGAAAAAAGTTCAAGGGGGTGTAGACTTTCTATAGGCACTGTATATTTCTATATATTTCTATGGGTGACTTTAATTTCTTCCAGCCCCTGTAAGATTATATAATGGGACTGGTAGCCAAAAGGGGCCTGCAGGAAGTGGACTACCAAAGGATTGGGAGAGGAAATAATTTCCTCTCTATGTTCATTTTGGAAATAAAGGAGGGCTGAGCAATGCTTTAAAATCCATTTATCTTGCTGACTTTATTAACGTATGTGTGTAAGGGTTATTTTTAGGCAATGAAAGCATATGTACTTAAAGCCTAAAAAGCAAACAAATGCTCAGAAGTTACAGCAAGTCTCTAATTTATTGTGAAAACTCCAGGATCCTTTGGTCATGCATAACTCTATGCAGGTTAGTTTCATGAACACATACCATTGAACACACACAACCTTTTCCTGGTTCCTCTCCTGGTTTCCGAAGCCTCCGCCTAACCAACACTTCAGCCTTACTCCTTCTCTCACTCTGTCATCTGCTCCAGCTCAACTATTACTCTGTTCTTTGTGCGCAGCATGAGGGAGGAGATATGCTATATAACTATGTAACAATGCATATTCAAGTATGCTCCACTTATACCCTGGGTTTGCTAAAAATAAACAGTAAAAAACCTCTGCGCTACTGACAAGCCAAAAGAAATGACCAAATAAAGACACGCTGTTGTGATCGACAGGATGTGTACTGCAGGTGTGAGCCTGTAACCTGTAACTTCCACAATTCAAACCACTGAATCTTTGCACAGCACTATGCATATACAGTTTAACGTGCATGCATTTTTTTTTGCAGCAGTCCAGAACATATTGGTTTCAACAATACTACTATACCACCAGTAACTTTAGCCCCCAGACTGCAGATTTCAAATAGGCCTGGATAACAGCTGTGAAGCTGTTAAGGATGGGCACGTTCTAAAACCCTTAGGGGATCTTAAATTTAAATTACTTAAATTGTAGATATCTTTATATGGCTGGTCCCTTTATTCAAACTGGACTCTTTCTTTCAGAAAGTTCTTTACAATGTTCTGCATTAGAATCTGAATGGTAAAGAAAACAAATAAACAGCATAACAATTAAAAACCAAAACAGGAAAACAAAATCACCACATTTGTGCACAGAATCTTCTGAAGCAGACCCTGTTTTGCAGGTTTTGACATGCCGTTTCCTTCTTCGTGGGCCATTTGGGATTGCTAAATTCCACAATGCAATATGATTTCACATGAATTACTGGTACGGTACAGTTGCAGCTTCCAGTGAATGGCTGTGTGGGGTTTTTAAATTCCCAGCTGCTTTGTTTTGCACATACAGTACAGTTCTGAGCTACACTCTTGGGAGTTACAGCGCTCTCAGACATCTAAATGAGGTGCCCGAATGCTGACATGAAATTTAAAAGTATAACACAGTAGTTTCAAAAATGGTTTCAGCTCCAATTTAAAAGATAAATACATGTATTTGTAAAGGTTTTCTGGGGTAAACTCTTGCTTGTCCAACTGGGTACTTAAACAGTCACTTACAAACATTTTGCATAAAATTAAATAATCTATTTGCAGGCTTATCTGCCAAGTATAGGAGTCTCCTATAAACCTTTGGGGTCAGTAGTCACTTAAAGGGACAAAAAAAAAAAATAATAATTTCTTAGCAGACGCCCTTATCCAGGGCGACTTAAAATTGTTACAAGATATCACATTATTTTTTACATACAATTACCCATTTATACAGTTGGGTTTTTACTGGAGTAATGTAGGTAAAGTACCTTGCTCAAGGGTGCAGCAGCAGTGTCCCCACCGGGGATTGAACCCACGACCCTCCGGTCAAGAGTCCAAAGCTCTAACCACTACTCCACATACTGTAGATTAAAGATGTCGGGTCTTATACAGAGTTTTAAAGGTGCATCGGCCTGAGACAGACAGATTTCTAATTGTACTGCAAAATACCCGTAATGCAATGCTACACTGCTGAATTGTAAAATGTTACAAATGTGACCAAAATATGAAATTGAACTGCTAATGTGAATTAATATGACTTAAACTTTCCTTGGCAAATACCATCTAGTGAGAGCCTAGGGAAGTGCATTTTTAAACCTTTAGTTAATTGTGTTATATGGAAGTGTTCAGTGGTAAAAACACAAGAACATGTTTGTTATACAAACAGAAAGAGGCATGTCCGCACACTAGGCCCAGCAGGGTCCCATCACTATAGAGCATTAGCGCTCTCCAAAGTGCACTGCTGGCCTATGCATTCACCAGAATAATAATACCACATCAACGACAGCATTAAGACCCATTCCATGGCTTTTGAGCCATTGCAGGTTC
Organism: Acipenser ruthenus; assembly: GCF_902713425.1. Classification (NCBI taxonomy): domain Eukaryota; kingdom Metazoa; phylum Chordata; class Actinopteri; order Acipenseriformes; family Acipenseridae; genus Acipenser; species Acipenser ruthenus. The sequence goes on from NC_081189.1 coordinate 4,994,782, forward strand.
TACCGTGTGCTTAGGTGCTCCTCATGTTTTCCTATGTATGGTTCCAGCTGGCATTTAATAGGGATCTTATTCTCAGCCATGCACATTTAAATTGCTTATTGGCCTGTTTCTCAGATAAATACAATTCTAACTAAATACATCAAAATCACTGAGCCTTAGCTGGTGCACATCCTGGAACGTGATCTGCTTTTCAATTGATTGTATAGTAAGCACCTGTGCAGGTTGGGTTCAGTGGGCTTTATCCCTGTGTGGTGGAGGAGGAGGCAGAGTGCCCAAGCTGCACAAGTCTTTAGGGATTTTCTATTATTTACACTCAGCCTTCCCAGATTGAATGCAAGTTGACAGGAACCAGAGGAAACTCATGAATAAAACAGGAGCACTTAAAAGCAGGAGACACACAGCCTCACAGTACACATGTCACCACATTTTCAAAGCTGCACACAGCACAGAAGCATTGCAATGCCCATAGAGAGGAGATGAACTCATGCTGATATCAGAAGAAATGACCTCATTCATACATTACAGTGGATGATGACTTCATCCAGCTATTCCCTGCAATCTCTCCTTCCTAATTGGCACTTTGATGCGACAGCAGCCTTGTCATTTCCATCTGGAGCGAGGTCTGCCGTACGCTTGTCTTGCAAGGATCGTTCGGTTTGAAGGATTCTGTATATGCTGCTAATCATGGGGCTATTTAACATGTTATGCCGAACCTCAGTAATGCAATTCAGTTTTCATGTATAATTCAAAGCTTTTGGGATGCGGTGTGTAAATCTCTCACTAAGTAATGCTCTTCCCCTGACACTATTGACACAAGTATTGTGTTTAAAAACAGTAATATCATATACTTACTCCTTTTTATTATGTTTTTTTACCAGCCGTGAAAACTTTACAAACACAATGACCTATTTATTCATGTATGTATTTGTTTGCTTGTTTGTTTGTTTGCTTGTTTGTTTTGTCTAAGGGAGTGTAACATGACACATGCAAATACTGCAAAATATTCTCTGAGTATGTATGTATGTATATATGTATGCATGCATGCATGTATGTATGTATGCATGTATGTATGGGTTTTTGTTGTTGCATGTCTCACACTTATATTCAAAGATGCTGTAAGTTAAGAAGCAGTATTCCAGGTATAGCTGTCCCCAGTGATGGAGGCTGCTTTTTATATTCGTAGACAGCAGATGTGTCTATTGAGTTAAAGCCCATTGGACACCAGTTTCTTTATCCAAATGTAATGTACAGTTAATATGAATTTAATGAACATGTACATTAGTTATGGAAGGCCTACCCCAAGTCAGTAGCTGTTCTACAAGACTGGTTACATTGATTTTGGCATCAAAATCTCTTTGATTTGATCCTATGGTACTTACTTTAAAATGACAGCAATGAAACGGACAACTCCTAATTATTGCTTATGTGTAGCACGTACTTACTCAGCACCTCTGTGGTCCATGACCACATTCCGGCGCCTCCTTAAGACTCACCTCTTCAAACAGCACCTGTAGAACTCCTCTGTTTGTATCCTGGGACACTATCACCCTTCATGTAAATGTGCTTTATTCTGCTCTTATCTGTCCCCTATTTTACTGCATTTAATCCTGTACTTCAGAATACTGTAATCTGCCAAGTGTTTAACCTGTAGTACTTTGTATTTAATCACATCCTGATGTAACTATCACTATTTAATCATATCCTGATGTAACTATCACTATTATCTGCTGTATTATTGAATTGTGGTTTGTCACACTTGAACAAAAGTTATTGTATTTCTTGCTCTTATTGTATTACTTGTATTGTAACACTTGAAATGTATTTGCTTACGATTGTAAGTCGCCCTGGATAAGGGCGTCTGCTAAGAAATAAATAATAATAATAATAATAATAATAATAATAATAATAATAATAATAATAATAATAATAATAATAATAGAAGGGGGTGTTGTTTTACGCACACTGTGTGTGTGACATCTCCTTTACGTCACTCTGACCTCTTTCCTCGGGTGAAACTGACTGCTCAGCTTCCGGGTCAGGCAGGATTATAAAAAATAAAAAGAAACCTGGTCAATCAACACGCTGAAGCACAGATTGTAAACGGAGTGTCCAGGTCACCGGGTGTCATTTGGAAAATTGCTGTTTCCAGATAAGATGTTTTTTTTAACAAGAATTCTGTTTAGTTTGCTTTCCGTTTCTGTGTTTAATTGCAGTGATCGAGACGTTCTCTTTCCTGGCCGGTTACGCTGTCATCAGCCTCCTGCATAGACTGACTTGCCGAGGGTTACTTTTGCACAGTGTTCCTTTTAAATTTAATTAAAGCTGCTACTGACCTCCACGCTCAGGGTTAGGGGTTGTGGGCGTTATTTTGTGGTATAACGTTTGTTTAGCATATTTATCGAGTGTTAGATTGATAAAAAGCAATAGACACTTAAAATAGTCTGTTTTATGATGAAACAATTGCTGCTCTGTAATGTTGTATTTTATTTAATTAATGTATAGATTATATCGACCAAAGGTGAATCCAGAGTACCTTACTTATGTAGACTGTGTATTCTTTTGTTGATCTTTTCTTACTTGTGTGGATTTTCGTTCACAAATTGAATATTGTGTTTATGTCCCCCGTTTTCTGCAGTTGGTTTGGTTTCGTTTATTTTTCTATGTAAATATTTAAGATTTTAATTTGCACGTGCAATTTAAACTACTGCAAGTACTGTGCCCTAGATTCGTTTTTCTGTTAATGTATTTCTACACCTTTTTAAATTCGCAACTGTGCAATAATTGTTAACCATACATACAGTACATATTTTAATAAACATTTTCACTTATCCTGTTTCCAGGTGTTGTGCTTGGGGGAGGGGCTGGTCTATTTTAAATGCTAGCCCAATCAAAATAACTTGTCTTTCTTTTTACTGGTAACCTGTTGGGAGGTGTATTGTCAGTAGTCCTTTCTGGTTATTTATCTATAACGTTGTGTAGTTAGTCTGCACGCTTCATATAATAAATGCCAGTTACAAACTGTCTCTATGATTTGTCAGAAGAAAAAGAACACGGAGAAGCAGAAGAGAAAAGAAGAAACAGCCAAGTGCAGCCTTTTAGGAGATTCTCACAAAACAGGAAATTGTGAAGGATGGATTTTTACTGTCCTGTATTCCTGCAAGCAAAGACACCGTACCTGGCTGCCCAAAGCAGATGGGCAATGCTGGAATGGATCCTTCACACTTTACTTTTTTGACTTGAAATGAGGACCAGGGGTCACAGATGGAGATTAGATAAAGGGGCATTCAGAACAGAAAATAAGAGGCACTTTTTTTTTTTAAGTGTCTGGAACCAACTCTCCAGTAATGTTGAAGCTGACACCCTGGGATCCTTCAAGAAGCTGCTTGATGAGATTCTGGGATCAATAAGTTACTAACGACCAAACAAGCAAGATGGGCTGAATGGCCTCCTCTCGTTTGTAAACTTCCTTATGCTCTTATCTGGCAAAACAACTAGGTTATGGAGGTCATTATCATACAAATAAACCATGTGACATATAAGGACTGTGGGAAACCTCTGAGCCTCAGCTCAAAGTCTGTTTCAATGCTCTTATGATAAACGCCTGTACACATACCTGGTAAGGTGAACATTTGGTTCTGATTGCTTTTGAAGTAAATCTGTGAAACGGTAAGGTGACACTCGCCCTTACATTTGACCTTCAGGTTGCATACCACACTCGTAACAAGTACATTCAGCCCAACTTTGAGTTTGGTACTAGACATTTGTGGATGAACCAAAAACACACAGCTGCTTCACAATTATTTATTTATTTAACCATTTTTGTAATGCAATGATCTTCATTTTGCAGCATTGAAGTATAAATCTGACACCTTCTTAATTTGTTTCACACACATCATTAAAATAATTAAAATCACAGCAAGAATAGCACTCAGTCTGCATTAGCTGAAATCATTAACGCATTCTGTATTAAAGATACTAAATTCATATATTCCGTGTTCTACATACCTGAATACTCTTTTAAGATCTACATATATACATCCCACTTGTGGCAATTTGTAGGAAAATCAAGTTAAATAATAAACAAGGACAAAGCTAGAATGTTACATGTCTATTAATATTACTGATGCACACCGAAATCTGAATTCTCATAAAAGGTGTAAAAACCAAGGATTTAAAAAAGTTTTTCTTACCCCTCATTAATATTGCAGTATTGGCATAGGTGCCTGATTGTTCTGCCAAGAATTCTTCTTCAAGATTTCCAACTGTGAAGCTTACACTCACTTTCTGTGTTACAAAAATCTGAGCCTTATGCCAAACCTCTGTTCCTCACATAGTAAACGATTCTTGGTCAGGTGAGATGCTATTTCTTGTAACAAGTCTATGGAGGTGAAACCAAGCAATTCCATCACACTTATAGCACCATATTTTTAAGTGCGAAGATGTTTTCTGATTATAACAGTATTTGTTTTCACAGTTTTTGATGGTTGTCCTGATCAAGATTTACCTCCTGATTAACTTGAAAAAGAAATACATCTATACAACATCTGCAGATAATTCAATCGAAGTGATCCCCTCCTAAATCAGGCCCTGAGGAAGTTCATTGCCATTGTTTTGTATTCACTTGTATAGATGGGGGTGAATGAGGTGAAGGCAGCTTTTCTTGATGTTAAATCAACACAGCTTTAACAGGTTTGTTTTGTTTTCATTTAATATCTAATAATAAGGCTTGAATAGAAACCTTACTTGAGTCTTGACCCACTGCAAACTACTTCGAGACCATTAACACAGTACAGAGGTGACAGAGGAAAAGGAAAATGCTGCCCCTGCCCCAAACCCTAAAGCAAGTCACTAAAAACAGACTGCGTATGATATGTTTTCTATGGACTCTGTATGTCACTTGTTACCTTTACTGAATTGTGTATTGCAGGAGACATTGCACTTGTCATATAAGAACTGCTAGCATATTGGTAATAAATGAATGAATACCATTGTACTAGTAAATATTTCCTACTTAAAGTGATCACCAATAGTACACGCTTTTTCTTTCTACATACTGTATTCCTAGTCACTGTTATCTCTTTCTTATCTTCCAGTTTTACTCAATTCTACCTGTCTCGTATGAATACAATTTTTAAGTTTAACTTCATTTCAGTCGCAGGCATTTTTTTTCCCCGACTTTAACAAATACTGCATTTCCCCATCCATGCCTACATAGTATCTGAGTCATTTCTCTTTAAGATTCGGGGTTTGACACCGGCTGTCTTAAAGAGAACAAGCATTAACAAGTACCTACAACTTCCTCTGTATTCGCGTACATGAAGACAAGAAGTGAAAACTGTGGCAAACAACAGTGAGTCATCCTGCAGAAAGAAACTGCGGTCGCTTTTATTTTTACAGTCCGATTGTCTGACCTTAGACATTATATTTACCTTCAATGGAAGATCAAAAAAGCAGAGTCACAAAGCCAAACCTTGAAGATACCTTACGCTTCCTCACGCTGCTCTATTTAAACTCGTGTGGTTTATGTGTCACGCCAGTGAGATAGAACAAGTCTATCTGCTGTGTCTTCTTTTCTTTTTTTAATTTGCAGCTTCTTGCACTTATCTGAAGAAGACGTTTCTAAAATGTATCGGAGCGTTTTTGTATTATAAGTTCAGTGACGTGTTAAACCACGAAAGCAAAGCCTGGAGATGGAATGGTTTTCTTGTAACTCTTCAGCCTGTTTGTTATTAATTACATTATTTCTTGCAAGTTTAATAATATTGATTTAGATTTTTTTTTTAAATGACGGAGACAAACTAAACTGCATTTCAGTGAGAAATCTATACCCTTCTAAACAGTTAGCATGGGAAATTCAAACAGTAATGAAGCAGTGCACCGTGGTTTTCCCATTGATTTCCAGTACATTACCACTACTGATCATGTGTTTAACCTTACCATACTTTACCTGAATGGTCTGTGATTTACTTTACTTAGGTCTGCTTTAACTCACTTTAACTGTGTCTTTTCAATCACTTACTACACTTTAAAATGCAATACCACAGTACAGTAAAACAAATCTGCTTAACCCTTTAACTGACCAAGCATTGTCCAAGCCCATAAGAGTAACATTACAGTGAGCTGTTAACATGTGACCACAACATTTATGAAAGGATACATGAGTGTATATCTCTTTCCTAGAGATTTTGTCATCAACAATGAGACATGCACAAGAAAGTAAGCATTAGTGTCCAGGCTCATATCATGTACCACATCACAGCATTCCCCAGACATTGTCTAAGCTGCTTGAGAGCGTCATTCTTTCTTTCAAAGCAGTATTTTTGCTATCATCTTTGTTATATATACTGTATATAAAGCTGATCTCATGTAGTGTGATTAGATGGCTGAGCACAGCATATAGGCAAGAGACGTGTAACTGTGTTTCATCTGTTCTTTTCCAGCTCAGTTCATCCATCAATAAAAGTAATTCTTTTACACCTTGGGGTCTTTTGATTTGGAAATATTGCACACCTACAGCCTTTACTTAGTTGGTTTCAGGCTTAAAAGATGGTGAGTGGCCTTGCCCCATTTGGCAGTGCCTTGTATGCTTTACCTGTCGGATTAAATTAGGTATTTGTACATCCTCCATGCTTCGTTTCCACCTTGGCACTGGGTGCAGGACAGCAGTGGAGAGACAGCTTCATCCATGCAGCGAGCCCAATTCATTTAGGTGCAGGACAGCAGTGGAGAGACAGCTTCATCCACGCAGCGAGCCCAATTCATTTAGGTGCAGGACAGCAGTGGAGAGACAGCTTCATCCACGCAGCGAGCCCAATTCATTTAGGTGCAGGACAGCAGTGGAGAGACAGCTTCATCCACACAGCGAGCCCAATTCATTTAGGTGCAGGACATCAGTGGAGAGACAGCTTCATCCATGCAGTGAGCCCAATTCATTTAGGTGCAGGACATCAGTGGAGAGACAGCTTCATCCATGCAGTGAGCCCAATTCATTTAGGTGCAGGACAGCAGTGGAGAGACAGCTTCATCCAAGCAGCGAGCCCAATTCATTTAGGTGCAGGACAACAGTGGAGAGACAGCTTCATCCACGCAGCGAGCCCAATTCATTTAGGTGCAGGACAGCAGTGGAGAGACAGCTTCATCCACGCAGCGAGCCCAATTCATTTAGGTGCAGGACAGCAGTGGAGAGACAGCTTCATCCACGCAGCGAGCCCAATTCATTTAGGTGCAGGACAGCAGTGGAGAGACAGCTTCATCCACACAGCGAGCCCAATTTATTCCCTTTGTGTAATGAACTCATAAGCTTTTTCAGCAGCTGAAATATTTATGACACTTGCTTCTGGTTCCAATGTATATTGATAAATGATTCCATTACTAAAAACAGCTTGACACGAATGAGCCTTATGAAGGTGCTGAATAGCAAAGAAGCAGGACATATGCTGCAGTGTGAAACAGAAGCTCTCTGCAGTCATAATGCTGTCATTATCAGTGCAGCAACAGTCAAATGAGAGCGAGTGAACCAGAAACACAGGCTTATTGTTTCAACATTCAGAGCATCTAGAGGTTCAGGGTCCAGTTATTCAATATTCAGAGTCACCCGCATTTATTTATTTTTCGTATAGTGTGTGTGGTTATGTTAGCCTTATGATTGTAGAAAAAACCAACATCCATGTACTGTCCATCTTTTTAATCATGGGCAACTACAGATGGTAAATGGAGAAAAATAATGAATACTGTTTTATTTGCTGTTGATAGAGAAGAAAACACTCTTGTTCGTTTCCTAAGATCCCTTCCATCCAGTTTTCTTATTGACAGTTCCTTGCATCCACGCCCTGAATTCAAGGTACTGTCACTCTTATTGATGGTTGCTGAGAAGACTATCAGATATGTATTCTGTTAGTATCAGCCTAGAGCTCAGTGGATAGGTATTCCCAATGTTGTCAACACTGATGGGCACTTTGCAGTCTCACAGAGGTGCCAAGGATTAGATGGGCAGGGAATCTGAACCCTCCCTGCGCACCAATTTACTCAGAAGAATACATAGTTAGGAGACAGCAGTTCATAATTCAGGAACATTCATAGCCGTGCATTTTCAGTTTCAGTTTAAAAAGCATTAACTGGCCGCTAGTATGCTTCACTGAATATGAATCAAATCCTGTTGTATTATTTTGTGCTAGTCTGAAATTAAAGTATTATTTTACCTATAGGGTTGGAAGCTGCCATCTCTCAATGCATGTTTTACACAACCCAGGAATGTTCATAAGTTTGTCTGTGGTCAATTGGCTTAATTTTCGCTTTGGCTCTGTACATCCAATACAGTGCACTCTCTCAATAAAGCCTTTGGAACTGACTTATTGTAAATAATAAATAAAATGCTCCAGATTTTATCAACAGAAATGTACTCAACATTAGATGCACAGCTTTGAAGACCCCTTCTTTGTTTATTTGTTTATTTAGCAGACGCCTTTATCCAAGGCGACTTACAGAGACTAGGGTGTGTGAACTATGCATCAGCTGCAGAGTCACTTACAATTACGTCTCACCCGAAAGACTGAGCACAAGGAGGTTAAGTGACTTGCTCAGGGTCACACAATGAGTCGGTGGCTGAGGTGGGATTTGAACCGGGGACCTCCTGGTTACAAGCCCTTTTCTTTAACCACTGGACCACACAGCCTCCTGTTTATCTAAGAAATACTTCATAGAGAAGCGCTGACAGGAATATTATCTGCGTTGAGCGTCCCTGTAAGGAATGATTCACGGCAGATGCAGGATGAAACCCTTCCGAACGCTTAGCTTCCTAGAATTCCAGTCCAATTCACTTTGAGACTGAGAGGAAGATGTAAGTTGACAAGGTATTTACATATAGAAATATAGTATATATACTAGTAATGCATTCATGTATATAAATTATTAATGCAAATACAGATAAATACCATCAGTAGTGCCTGGGGTAATATTCAACAATAAATGCTTTCCCCAACAAGATAAGGTATGTTAAAAATAGGGATTTTTTTCACATAAACCTGATAAACTGTAGTTTTCATTTGTAAATGCAAGAATATATTTAGAGGAGTCTTTAGAAGCAAAGAGAGGGTGGACAGTTTGGTGCATTAAACTGAGCGCTGGGACGGTGAAGCCCTCCCAGCTGCACGAAATGAGGCTGTGCATCAGCAGGTGTAACAGGCACAGCAGCAAAGTGACATGATGTATCATTGTTATCCACAGACAGGGATGGGACCATACAACTCTGGAACGATACCTCCAGATGAGGGAGGATTCCATTAATACGATATAATATGAAACCCAGACCTATTATATCTATAACGTACCTTCAGCGAAAGGTTAAAACTTAATAATATCTATGAAAAATAATATGTGGATTGCTGACCCCAGGTTTGAACTCCTGTAGAATGATTCATTATATCAGAGATTAGAACAATTCAAAAGATAGCGTTACAGTCTCTTAATAACACCGGCTGGGAGATAATAAATGGTGCCAGGCATATAGAGGAGACAGGTGAGGTGCACTGTACTTCATATATCTGGTGAACCACTTGTTTCATTGTGATCAAAGTTGCTGAGGACTCTCTAGCACAAATCATTGAATATATCATAATATGTATGGAGGCAGTCTGGCTGTCTGTATTTACGACCATCTTTTTCTATGATACACTTACATTTTTACATTTTACATATTTCAAAATTCTGTCCACCCTTCTGAATTGGACTCATGAGCTGTTCAATAAGATGTCACTGTTAAAGACACGAGCGGACAGGAGACAAAGAAACCCAGGATTCCCCATGATGCTGGCTGCACTGTAATGTCATTTTCTTTGCCCCTGCTAGCAAAAAGTGAAAAGCTCCACAGTTTTTGCTCTATAAACCCCACTAGGAGAGAATGATTGACTCTTTGAGTGCACCTTTTTCACATACACCTGATAAACTGCAGTTTTCATTTGTAAATGCAAGACTATATTTGGAGGAGTCTTTAGAAGCAAGGGTGTTACCTGTGCTGGCTCCGACTGTAACCATGGTTAATTGTCAATAATCTGACTTCCCTTTTGGGTGTTACTTAAAACAATGCATAGGTCTACAGCCCTGTACATCACGGTACCAAAACTCAGAAACACATCTATTGGATAGAATTCAAAACGAATGATCCTCTATAAGTTCTGACTCATGTCCTCACAATGTGATATCACCCGATTGCTGGGCTTGGAGCCATTAATGCATTCTTTAGTATGTGGCCGACCTGTGATAATCTGGGTGGGGCTCTTCCAATTGCTGCAGTCCGAGTGTTTCATGTCACAGTGACTGATGCAACAGGCATGCTTGCAAGCACAGATTGTACTCTGTATATCGTACAGTGCAGTTAAATGTGTTATTTTGTATTGATCGTCTGCAATAAGCCACAGCTTTTTCCTCCCCAGTCTAGCGTAGAACATCAGAGGCTGGCAGTCTATAGAACATCCTTTTGCCCTAACATGATTAAGGCTGCCTAGGGACTGTGATTAGGCTGTTCATGCATTTGCTTGTTGTCATCTGACTGTCATGTTGCTTTATTGTACTCTCCCTGCTAACAGGCTGCCTCGGTGAATGGGAGCTGGATCCTTCAGATCTATCCTCTATAAATATTTAAATGGCAATATGTGGTTGACCTGACACATTTAGAATAGATTTGAAATGGCTTAGAAGTGGTTTGGCAGCGATACAATTGCCATCTTCCTGTGTTTGTCTGGGTGTGCGTGGCTCCCGTTGATGCTACAACTACATGTTGGATAGAAGGTTCCAGGCTTGAAAAGCCTGTGTATTGGTACAATTGGAAGAATTGTATTTATAATTGTAAGAACCCATGGATACTGTGAACTCATTTAAAAAGGGCAATACAACACAGACTGACATAACGGAGCACATGAACATCTCCCAAAACAAATAGCAGACAGTAAAGAAAAGGTTACCTATCAATCAAAACATCAACTCAATCAATTGGAGAAAACCTAAGCATGCCTGTGCATTGAAATGGACTAATCAAGGTATCTCTACTCTAGCTCAAAAACAATTTCACTTTGACACACGATTGGAATAGTTCCAGGGGATTGCATATTATAAAATAATTTATGAGTTGTTTTTAGTAACAATATAGCAATAAAGCATCTCAATATATATTTTTTGTCAACTCAAAGAACCCATTGCATTGTTAGGTGACCTGATAGTATTGGATTTCCAAGTCAAAGTCCTTGAGAACTTTGGAATCTTAAAAAAATGCAATCATTCTACAAGTTCATTCACTGTGTGTGGGGTGTCTCTTATTAAGTGTAAAGTATTGCATTCAGGCAATAAAAATGTGCATTATAAATATCATATGGGAGATAGTGAAATTGAAGAAGGGAACTATGAAAAAGACCTAGGAGTTTATGTTGACTCAGAAATGTCTTCAACTAGACAATGTGGGGAAGCTATAAAAAAGGCCAACAAGATGCTCGGATATATTGTGAGAAGTGTTGAATTTAAATCAAGGGAAGTAATGTTAAAACTTTACAATGCATTAGTAAGACCTCACCTAGAATATTGTGTTCAGTTCTGGTCACCTCGTTACAAAAAGGATATTGCTGCTCTAGAAAGAGTGCAAAGAAGAGCAACCAGAATTATCCCGGGTTTAAAAGGCATGTCGTATGCAGACAGGCTAAAAGAATTGAATCTATTCAGTCTTAAACAAAGAAGACTACGCGGCGATCTGATTCAAACATTCAAAATCCTAAAAGGTATAGACAATGTCAACCCAAGGGACTTCTTTGACCTGAAAAAAGAAACAAGGACCAGGGGTCACAAATGGAGATTAGATTAAGGGGTATTCAGAAAAGAAAATAAGAGGCACTTTTTTACAACGAGAATTGTGAGGGTCTGGAACTAACTCCCCAGTAATGTTTTTGAAGCTGACACCCTGGGATCCTTCAAGAAGCTGCTTGATGAGATTCTGGGATCAATAAGCTACTAACAACCAAACAAGCAAGATGGGCTGAATGGCCTCCTTTCGTTTGTAAATTTTCTTATGTTCTTATGTTCTTAAGAGATGTCATCTCGTGCAGTTTGGGTGAGAGGACCACAAAATCGTAGCTGATCAGTTCTGACTGCTCAAACTGTGCGAAATGATGTCTCTTATAATAACCCAATGCATTAACTTATTATAAATCACAAAAAAGTATTGTATTCAGGAACTGCTATTTAACTTAAAAAGCTATTGCTTGTTATGCATGGGATGACATCTGTACCCAGGGTAAAATATACTGGAATTTTAACAAAATATTGTATTGAAGAATTGAACAAGTCTTAAGTTAACTACCAAGATTCCTACTTTTTTCATGTATAACTTATAGGACTTTCCCCTGTTTGTATTTGGATGGTCTTGTCTCATCTTTTTTAATCAAGGATATACATTTTTCTCTTTTGGCTGTTCATGTCAATCTATGTTTTTCAAAAAAAAAATTAAGAATATTTTGTGCCATCTGTCATGGCCAGTCCATGTGTTTGGATTTTTTCCCATGCTTGAGCGTTCTGTTTCTGCTTCAATTCCCAATAAATTCCTCCAGGACATCTTCAGCTGTCACATGGATACCCACATGCCAAAGTTAACAGTCATGTCCTAATTGCGTGCTGTTTCAAATGAATGTGTCGCAAAATAATTGATGGTTTGGTTAGTTCATTTTGGCATATGGGCATCCAATTAATTTGAAACTTAAGGACAAATGAAAAGAGCTGAACTTTCCTGGAGTAGAGTAATTCCTCAACTGAGGATGGCTGGGCAATTCTCATGAGTGAAGTAACCACAGAACACCATGGACGTTAAGAGTAAGATACGAAAGATTCAAATTTTACACAATTTTCTGTGAATCTTTCTGTGGAACAAAACTATAACCTTATTTTTTGACCCCAAAATAAAATGAAACATGAAAACTCCAACCCTGAATTGCACAGTAGAATGTGTTTTGTTGCTCTTTTCTAGTTCACTGCCACAGCTGTAGCCATGGATACCATGTTGCGCTCCATAGCAGCCACTCGAAGAAACAGGAACTGCTTCAGCTAGAAATATCACAGTTTTCATGAAACGTGGCCTGCCGTGACCAAACTCAAGGTGCTCTGAAAAATATTTGAATAGTTAACTTTAATCTGCTCAAATATATTGTCCATTATCAGCACAACACTCTGCAAAATATAATTCCAGTTTTAATTTGTGTTTACACACTGTAACAGCGGTGTTCTGTTACTTTGTGGGTATCCGCTGTGAGAAACGTCACTCAGATGTTCAGGTTTTATTAAACACAGGTAGTTGCAGTGGTTGGTGGCTGCTACTAGGGTACCAGCAATTTTCAACCATGCTCTCCAATAACACACAGGTGGGTGGGAGGGAACATTGGGGCTCATCCGGCCACTATCAAGAGGACAGGGTTGCTCTCAACCACTCACACACTTGCATCTGATGTCAGCTGGCCCCAACACTAACTCCTCACTAGTTACTAGGCTTCTGTAAGGGGCCACTTGCTGGCACTCTATCAGTGATGCTGGCAACAACAGGGCTGGCCGCTCTGGCAGTGGCGCTGGCAACCACAGTGCTGGGCACTTTGGCAGTGGCAACATTGGCAGCTCCAGACATGCAGATGCTGGACTCTCTGGATCCGTAGCTGGCAGGGGCGCTGGCGGTTGCATGCCTGGCTCAGGCATGCAACTCAGCATCATGTGCAGGGGCTGCTGAGAGCGCCACGGTATCTCCATTGCTCCTACAGATGGCGACTCCTGTCGCTTAGATTGTCTGGACGGTGGCTCCCCCCCCTTGGGTACGCAGGATGGCAACTCCTCCCTCTCCGGCTTTGGGGCAGATAGTTCCTCCTTCTGTGGCCCTTGGGCAGCCAGCTCCTCCTTTTCTTGCTCTCGGGCATGCAGGCCCTCTTTCTCCGGCTCTCGGGACAGCAGCCCCTCCTTTTTGTTTCCCTCAGCAGCGCCTCCAGTGGCTGCTGAGGTTTAAATGTCCACCAGGAGAACCTCCCCCAGGAATACTGGCTCTGGACACGTCAGCGGCTCTTCTGCCTCACTCTGATCCTCCCATTCTAGGTCCATGTTTGTGTCCCAGTCCAGCTCCAGGCAGTTGGCCTCCTTATGCCCATAGCGCAGGAAAGAGGAGCACCATGGTGCCCTGGCCCGGGCCAACCTGGACTGCCTCTACCTCTCACTCCTCATAGATCCAGTCCACAGCCTCTGTCATGGCTTCCAAGGACTATGAGTGCTGGAGACTGCCTGCGGATCCCCTTGAGCTGAACTTCTGGTTTGAGGCGTACGAAATCCACGAGGATCCTCAGGTGACTGGCCCCCAGTCGTTTTCTCCCCTGTGGCCACAGGGGGGTACTGGGGTCCAGAAGCCAGCTCTCATACCTCTCCATGTCTCTTTGTGGTGGGTGGTCTTGCTTTGCCTCGGCAGGACTCAACGGATCCCACTTCTCACCTCACACCAAGTGTAACAGGAGTGTTCTTTTACTGTGTGGGTATCCGCTGAGAGACGAGAGAGACACAGAGGGTTTGTAGTTGAAACGCTGCTCAGGCGTCCAGATTTTATTTATTTACAGGCAGTTGTTCTAATTATTGGTGGTCACTACTAGGGTACCAGTAATGGTAGCCCTAGTTCGGAAGAAAATACACACACGTGTACATTATTACAAAAACACAAAACAAAACACTGTTCAAAAGCAAAGAAACAAAAGGTGGCCAAGCTCGGGCCGAGCACTACTCCCAGGCAGATAGGAAACAGCACTGCAAGGTCCAATACATTATACTGTCTCTTTAATAAGGAGAGGTGGAAAACGTAGCCCATTGTACCAAGTTGTGTAAAGATTTTAGAAACTTAAATTGAGTATGGTGACTCATAAAGGGCATAGAAAACCAGTTTTATGTAGAGATCACAAGATACAGTATTATCCCGATTCGAAATTTCAAAATCCCTTGAAAATGTATCTCATGATCTCAGTGTCCTCACTGATCCACTGCATGTCTGGGACCGCAGGCTATAACAAATATTTGGCACAAATATGTAGCAAACATTGGTGTGTCAATGGGGAGCATTCCAATACAATCTTGCACCAGAGTTATACAATACTTCTAATTTATAATGAACATGATACACTGTGACAGGGTGCCCGCCCCTGTGCGTACTTTGTGTTTCATGTTATATGTATTATTGTAGTGGTGCACAGAGTGTGGGTTAGGTAGCACGGGTGATGTAAACTGTATATTTGTATTGAGGCACAGGGAAATGCACAACCACTTCACGTGCAGATTAAAATGGGTATTTGTATGGGGGCACAGGGAGTGCACAATTAGTTCACGTGCTGTGATTCAAGTTAATGATTAATTAGTAATTGAATCCCGGCATAGCTGTATATATAGATGCACAAATCACTCACTCGTGGTTGGGTGTTCAGAGTGGAGAACGGGAGTAGAGAGAGGCGGTAAATCTGTAAACTAAAGTAAACAATTGCTACCCGTGCTAGCTTTAAACCAGCACGATACTTGTTTGTTGTTAGTGTTTTGTTTTGTCTGTTTGGTTTGGCCAACAAGCCGTTTTGTTAGTTGTTTGGTTTTCTGTTTAAACCTTTTATTTATAATAAACCGGCACAACAGCACAATTCACTCACCACTCTGTGTCCTGCATTTCCTGGCCTGAGGTAACCACCAGCCAGCCAGCTTGTTCACATGCCCCTAAGTTAAAAATGCCTGCACCTGCTATATTTTACATGTTACTTCACAATGGTACCTATCAATCAGTATTTTGGCGTCAAAAAGTAAAATAATGTGGCATAATCTTTGTGGCATCATTTTAAAATTATTTTCTTTTTATGGTGTATGTTGATTCTTGATGGGATGTGGAATAGGGGTAGAATGACTACAAACAGTTGAGGTGAAAATGGTCTAATAGGTCCACTAGTCTCCACTTTAAAAGGCATGTTAATAAATCATGTATTTGCGCTTTTGACATACCGGCATGTTCTAGCTGAAGTTCTGGCCGGGGTAGCCTCTGTTGAGCTTGTCCTGGGCAGTTCCTTGTTGTGTTGAGCAGCCTTTAAATAAAGCACCTCAAGTGTCTAATACAGGACTAACACCTCCTGGTGTGTTATTGCACCACCAGCACGCAACAAAATAGTTCTCTCTCTGTTAGAAGAAATTACATTCTTTATTTTACACAATAAACTGGGAACATCACCTCCCTTCCTAGTATTAACAGCCCTTAAAGGGAGCTGTTTATCCACCAGCTACTTGTCATTTGAACCAACTACAGTGATTTGATTGTTATTTTTCAACTTCTTCAACCTTCAATCCTTCAATTATCCTTGTGCATGACCACCATTTGTTACAGAATATACCTTAAAAAAGAAAACCAATTTTGAAATATTACATTGGGTACTCTAACACAATGCCTTCAAGAGTATCAATGTGTGTTCATTCAGTCAGGCTCTCTTGATTTATAAACAACAGCTCTGCCACTCTTTTGACAAGAGGTGAGAATGACTAGCATCTGAGTTGCAGTGGACTGTAACACGGCTTGCTCTTACTGGCATTTGAGCAGCACAGAGAATGCAATTGGCTGTTTTGTTTTAACAGGTATTTCTCCCCCTGTGGCTACAATAGCACAGCTTATGAGCCAGCTTTACAGTACCTTCTGCCTTGATTAGTCATTCCTCCACTGGCGCTTGTGCCTGGCTTGAATCCCATTATTCACAGCTTGGTGAGGCGAGGCGAAGAGAAATCAGGATAAAGTGACAAAAGATGATTCTGTTTCCCAGATTACATCTTGACAGCTAAGTCCCCATGAACATTAATATAACCAGTGCCAGCTTTTGCAGAAAACAGAAAAGATCATAACACCACATGCTTGTATTATCAGTGTAAGCTTTCCTTTTGTTTCTCTGTTGAGAAAAAACAACCTTGCCTCCCTTTGTTTTAAGATGCTCCCTAATTTCCTTGGTTAATGGAAGTGTGAATAGCAATTTGTGAAGTAAATTCAAAGCTGTCAAAGGTAATTGTTATTTGCCATGCCATACATGAAATGATTGTACGTTATTTCTGCTGATTATCGCTAAGGCAGGTTTTTGTAACTGGATGGGTGTTGGGCACAATAGTCTGAGCAGGTAATTTACCTTTTACATTGCATTAGTATGTCAGTGTCTGCATATCATTTTTTGGTTACTGGTGCTGTGGACTTCACTTTGTGGTTGAACATGTCCATTTATTTATTTTATTTTGTCAAAGAACTAAAGATTTAAAGATGTTACTCTATTGAATTTTTGAGAGCCCACCACTCTTTGTTCATAAGACATCAACAGTGGTGCACTCATCGGTACCAACCGGCTCTTTTAAACTCACCCCTATCAATATCAATGGCAAAACAGGAATCATGTGTGCAGCCTAGCACCTATAAATTGCACTTCTATTATGCATTATTATTCGTCAATAAAAAAACTGGAACCACAGAACTACATTATATAATAGATAATAATAGGGGGTATGAAATCAGTCATAAAGTTGTTTGTTTATCGTTTTATAAAAATATATCTATATTTAGTTTTACTTTAAAAATGTACATTTTCAAGTGTTAACTAATAAAGACTGGAGTAAGGATGTGACCCAATTGTTCTTGATTTCCTGATTATAGTTCCACTCCGATGCTTTGACTGATTGGGCACACACACTATCATGCTCATCTCCAACACTAGCCATTTTAGAGCCAGCCTGTCAACTAAGAGCTACTTTACACCTTATGTGACAAGTCGTGTGGTTCAGCTCCTCACATTGCCTGGTGATATTTGTTTTTTTTTCCTAGCAGTAACACCGTCTCAGTATTGATTTGTATTGAACTCTTGAATGGTACACGATTGTTTCTGAAGCTGAGAGAGAATGACAGGTGCTTCTAGGTGGAGGCCCCTTCCCTTTCTGCACCTCCTGCATCCCTCTGACTGTGTGTACTGATGGCTTGAACCATGTCAAGTAATGTTTGGTTTTTAACCAATATGTAGGTCACCTTAGATCAACAAACAAGTAGAAGACGCTGTGAGCATCCGCTTTAAATGGGTGTGAAAGACAAAGATAGCCACTGTCAGCACATGTCATATACTCCTTAAGTGACTTGAAATGAGTTCAGGGTTATATCAGTTGGACAAGGACGTTAGCAGCACTGCACAGTCAGGCCGGTGGATTCTGTTGCTGTGGACACAGAGGAAGCTGCAGGGAGATGTCACAATCCCAGGGTCAGGGGGGCAGTCGATGGGCATGGTGGCAGGGTAATGGCAGCTAGCGTGGAGGAAGGTGGCAGAGAACTATCTGGCATGTGGCGCGCAGCAACCAAACAAAAGGGCAGCGCTGATTAGTGAAAAGGTCTGTGGTGTCAACATTTAACATTTCAGTGGGGGGGTACCAATCTTTGGAAAATAAATTGCGTTTCACTATTCAGTCAGCTATAAGTATTGAAATAACACTTTCTTTATTGTTTTGTTCCTTTGCCTTTTTATGCTCTTTGCAGGAGCAAATTTTACAAAAAAATACTTTTATTAATTTTTGATGAACGTGTTTAGGATGCTTTAACTTAAGAGTTCAGGAGCTGCTCTTCAGTTCTGGTTTTCAGCCACAGACATGTAATACAGGCTTGATCAGCCAATGTGTCTTTATATTAGCCAGCGCCAGCAGCGTCTACTCCAAAGTGGCAGATCACGATGGCTCTTACATCTATAAAGAAGTAATCTAGCCTAAATATATATATAGAGATATATAGATATATAGATATATAGATATATATAGATAGATAGATAGATAGATAGATAGATAGATATCATCATCATCATCATCATCATCATCATCATCATCATCATCATCATCATCATCATCTTCATCATCATCAGCCTTTTTCAATCCACAGCTGGATGAAGGCCTCCCCAAGATTCTTCCACCAAAGCCTGTCTGCTGCATCCCTCATCCATGTTGCTCCAGTGTGATTCCTAATTTCATCTTGCCACCTTCCTGGAGGTCTTCTTCTTGGTCGCTTTATATCTCTTGGGATCCAGTCTAATATCTCTTTGGTCCAGCGATGGTCTCTTCTTCTTGTAACATGTCCAGCCCACTGCCATTTCATTTTTTTTGCTCTCATAATAACATTGCTTTTGTTTGTGCTCTTATCCATTCCTTCCTTTTCCTGTCTCTTCTTGTTATTCTCAGCATGCATCTTTCCATACTCCGTTGAGTCGTTTGTAATTTTTGAGTCATTTTTGCATTTTTGCACAGGTTTCGCATCCATAAGTTTGCACTGGCAGCAATGATTGCTTGAAGACTTTCCTCTTAAGGCAAAAGGGTAGTTTCCCTTTCAAAACCATGCTTAATCTTCCAAAGGCACTCCAGCCTATTTTGCTCTTCTGTTGATTTCGCACATTTGGTTCTCTTGCTGAAACTAACTGTCCTCAGTATACGTAGTTATTGACTTCTTCAAGCTTGATCCCATTGACTTCAATTGCCTGTGGAGTGGTATATTTATTGAACATGACTTGAGTCTTCTTCAGGTTCATGCTTTGGTGCTAGCCTCATGTAGTTCATGTATTTTTGTTTGTAATTCTTCTGGGCACGTTGTAAATATGAGGATGTCATCAGCAAATCATAGGTGATTCAGTTAGGCTCCATTGATCTTCAGTCCCTTATTTTCCCAATCCAGTGTTTTGAAAATGTCTTTTAGGGTGGCCATGAAGAGCTTTGGGTAAATTGTATCTCCTTGATGAACTCCTTTTTTAATCTTGATTTTGTCCCTGTTTTTTTTTTTTCAATTTCTTGTTTTTTCAGAGAGCTTAATACATATCTTGTGTAAACAGAGTCAAATGCTTTTTCATAGTTGATGAATCCCAATCAAAGTGGTAGTTCGTACTTGTTGCTGGTTTGAATCACTTGCCGTACAACTTGAAGATGATCCATTGTACTAAATCCACTCCTGAATCCTGCTTGCTCATTTGATTGTGCTGAGTCAAATTTATCTTGAAGTCTGTTGGTGAGTATCTTGGTAATAATTTTGTAGATTATAGGAAGTAAGCTAATAGATATGTAGTTCTTGAGGTCTTCTTTATCTCCTTTCTTATGTAAAAGTATCACCGATCCGTTGTTCCAGTCGTTTGGCACTTTCTTTTGCTTAATACAATCTGTAAAAAAATGCAACAGTATTTTTGTCAGTTCCTCACCTCCTTCTTTCATGATGTCAGTCGTTATGCCGTCTTCTCTGGCTGCCTTTCCTGTCTTCATATGTTTGATAGCATGTTTCACTTCTTGTGGTAGAACATCTGGAACTCTTCCTCGGGTTGTGTTTTTTCCATCTTGTCTTCGTCATCTTCTACACTGATCTTTTCATCTTGATATAATTTTCTGTAAAAGTCTTCGACTCTCTTCAAAATCAATTTGTTGTTCTTGATGAGAGTCCTGTCCTCTTGTTTGATTGCTAAAATCAGTTTTTTCCCAACGATTAGTCTTTGTTTTGCTTTCTTCATGCTTCGGTTGTTTTCAATAGTTTTCTATACCAACCTACAGTTGAACGACGTGTATCCTCAGTAATGTGCTTTCTTACTGTCTTGCAGAGCTCAATGTATTCAATCTTTGACTTTAGAGCTGCTTTTTGTTTCATTTCCCTTCTTTTCTTCATTAGGTCTTTTGTCTCTTGTGTGATCTTCTGGTCGCATTTTGAACTCTGTGTTCAAGCAATGTTTTTTGCTTTTTCTGTAATTACTTGTGTCACTTCTTCATAGATGTTGTTTACCTCAATTGCTTCATCTTTTTGCAGATACTGAAGCGTGCTGAATCTATTCTTCAATTCCAGTTGAAAAACCAGGCTTTGCTTCTGGAGCATTTCTACGTTGATTGTGTTGGATTTCGTCTTCACGAGTTTCGCTCTCTCCAGTGCTGTGTTTAGGGGTATTTTGAATCTTACAAGTCTGTGGTCACTTCTTGTGTTAAAATTGTTTAGTACTGAGACATCTTGTATGGTGTGCGTCTTATTGGTCATTATGTATTCAATTTCATTCTTCACTCCGTTGGGTCCTCTCCATGTCCATTTCCTGGTGGGTTTCTTCTGGAAGAAGGTGTTCATGACGATTAAGTGCTTCAAATTCGACTAGTCTATCGCCCCTATCGTTCCTGTTGCCATGTCCAAATTTGTCAAAAAAAATTCTCGTCCTCTTGCTGGGCTCCTATTTTGGCATTGAAGTCACTACTTATAGTTGCTCTTCCCATTTTCATGTAGTTCTTGTACTTCTTCATAAAAATCTTCGACTTCTTCATCCCAATAGCTTGATATTGGTGCATATACTTGGATGACCTGATGTTCATACTTCTTTGAAACTTTCACTATCAGTCTTGCGGACCTCTCTGATGCGCTGTCAATCTCTACTACGTTATTTTTGATTCTCTTGAGGACAATGAATCCAACGCCTCCTGTTCGTCCATCTGTAATGCCTTGGTAGAAGAGAGGATGGCCACTCTTGAGTTCTAGTAGTCCTTCGTCTTTTCGCCGTACTTCGCTTCGTCCTACGAAGTCCCACTTGATTCTTCCAAGTTCTTCTAACTCTTGAAGTCTTTTTCACCTGAAGGAGATCTGCAGTTGTACTTGGCCAGGGTCAGTGTTCTGTGTCAGCCTACAATCATAACCAGGTGATAGCATGGTTGAAACTGCCAGTCAGGGGACCCCGCTGTACTTCGTCTTGAGAACCCATTTCCACCCTCCTGTCACTCTGAGGCTGTGGAAGTTAGGAGGGATATATATATATATATATATGGCAGACAACTGGAAATGAAGAGCATCTCCTTAGCAAGATAATTTATAAAAAGAAAACAATTTGAGTAATTGCATAAAAAAAACACTCAGAATGATTGCGACTTTGATTAGGTTAGCCCGATATGAATTCGTTTTTTTATGTTACATTTATTACTATTTTGTTAGTGTAATTTGGTTAGGGAAAATGTATGACAAAGGGCACTGGTAGTCAGCAGTATTTGTTTCAAATACACTTTTTTGCCACTTCTGATGGCACCTGCTAAAACTGCTAGAGTTTCTTAATGGAAACGAACTGATTAGATTGGTTAGAGTCTTTAAAAGAAACTGATTAGACTCTTTAACACCTTTTAAAGAGTTGACAGTTAACCCTAGTCACTATTTTAAGCTGAGCACAGAAACCAGGACCGTAGGATTGTCATAAATTAAAGAGACGTAGGACAGAGGGTATGAGACACTTCTTCACACAGAGTGGTAAGGGTATGTCATGTGTTACCTAGTGATATTGTTGCTACTGAATCATGGGATCCTTTAAGCCCCAAAGTTTTGAGATCAGCAGCCACTAGGGTCCGGAGCACTGATGGGCTGAATGGCATCCTCTTATTCATTCATTTCTGATGTTCATATGATATTTTTCAACCTGTAGGTGTTTTTTTGTGGCTCATAGAGCACTCACCACAGGGTGAAGACATCAACCAGTGCTTTAATCTCACTCATTATAAAGATCACAAGACTACATTAGAAATTGGTTTGTGTTAGGAACATTGAATAAGTGCCCTCTTAAATCATAATTAATCAATGAACACTGTTATTTTTTCACAGAGAAGATTCTCCTGACAGAGGTAATACCAATCTTGGCAAGAAAAACAAATCATTTTACTGAAACGCTGCTTTCAAAATGCTGACAGCAATGTGTCTAACTTCCAGCCATATTTCTGCATGTCTGTTGGCACTTATTTTAAAATGATAAAATAATGGCAAACTCCAGTTAGATAGATACTGTATAAAAATCATTATTGATAACACAAAGAATAACAGGTTACAACCTAATCTTGAATTACCTTTGCCATAGCTGAGCTGAGAGCACTTGACTGTGAGGTATGTATTATACCAGCTTTTTGACAGGGAAATGGTTGTTTAGAAATCGTCCAATTGAATTCAATGAAGATCTGCATGGTGACAGTTCTGCAGGATATGCTCCATTTAATCATGTTGTTCTCATTAACTCTGCATGTTAGTGAGGTTTTGGTCGGGTCATGGAGGAGCGATGCTTTGTTTAAGATTAGAATAGCAGTTCTGATGTTGTGGGTGGAAACAAATCTTGATATTGTTTTAATGGTAGTTTGATAAATGCAAGCCACTGTAACCCCACTGTCTGTGATTTGTTGTGTTTGTCCTGGTAAAGTTTAGTCTTTGTTTGATATTTCCACCTACCCAGTTTCAGTCGCCCACAGTGAATGTTTTCTTTCAGCACACTGACACACACTGTTTGTCTGACTTTATAATCCCCTTGTACTGTATAAGGCCACTGTCTCTCATGATCTAATATACTGTAGCATTGGCCTAATTACAATAGACAGCTGGTCTCGGTATGCTATGTCAGAATAATTGTATATGTACCAGTACTTTGTACTTGCAACATCACAATAGATGTGTCTAAGTACAAGTATTATTCTTACAAACTAATATAAAAGCTGTACTTTTTAAACAATACGGTTAAAATGTATAACATATAAGTAGACAAACATTTTGGCTACTGCCTCTATAATGTACACTGCCCCAAGTCACTAGCCCCAAACCTTTATCTGCTTGACTTTGGGATTGATCTTCAAAGCATTTTTTTTTTTTTTGTAAACTCTAGAACTATATAAAGTAAATCATATTTTTGCATATTTACACAGCATAAACTTCGCGAATGAAAACACATTAAATGTAAGTTGTAAGTTACTTAAGAAAAGTGAGTAAACATACTCAGAATTCCCTTACCTTGTTTTTAAAAGCAGGCTTTATTCAAAGAACCAAAATGGGAGTTAGATTCTCTCTCTTGAAATATTAAAAATCTTATACTAGTGCAAGAGGAAGCTATTGTGGTTGTTACCCTATATCTGCTGTGGTTGAGTCAATGGCAGTAATGCCAAAGCGTGAATGTGTGAATCGTCAGTAAGAACAATCAAATGTGTCATGTGCACAGGATGAACCTTTATATAAACAAGGTTAGCATTAAAAAGAGAAAAACGTGCAAATAGTTTCATGAAGGTGTGATATATAAAGAGGAGTTTACACTGTACTTACACATTCAATTATTCTGTAGTTGAACTGTACACATCATTTTTGTTCTTTATAATCATGTTTGATTGCAAACTAAAGAGATGATACCAGGGTCAAGATGTTCCTGCTGAACTCAATAAAAGTAAACTGCAACCCAAATACTGCCACTTTGACAGTGCAGGTAAATGACACTGGGGTTCGCAATATCTTATAATAATGATTATTATTTTCAATTTTTCTTTGCATCATGAATCAGCTGTGTAAAAAAGGCCTCCTTTAGTATTACTATACATACCACACTTGAGCATGTTATAATTAATGGATAATGGAAGGTCCTTATCACACAGGTTGTGACAAGCAAGGAGTTTGAGAAACCTCAAATCAAGGCAAGGCCAATCCTGTTTTCAATATTCCTAAAATAGAAGAAGAACCAAGACCCAATATGTATAAAAGTCTGTATTATTTACAGGTATTATTATTTTTTATTTCTTAGCAGACGTCCTTATCCAGGGCGACTTACAATTGTTACAAGATATCACATTATTTTTACATACAATTACCCATTTATACAGTTGGGTTTTTACTGGAGCAATCTAGGTAAAGTACCTTGCTCAAGGGTACAGCAGCAATGTCCCCCACCTGGGATTGAACCCACGACCCTCCGGTCAAGAACCCTAACCACTACTCCACACTGCTGCCCCATAATGCATATGTGTTGAACCACTGAAAAGGAAATAGTTCATGGCAGTAATCAAATTAGACCAATCCTCTATTTTTGATTTTCTCAAGTAGAACCGTTGAGCGGATGGGGGCACAATTTTGTACAAACACGCTACTGCCTCATGCGTCACTGCCTTTACAGCACAAAAAATGGAATTAAGTAAACCCAAAACCTCAACACAAAATGCTTATGAAAACAGATCGTTTGCAAGTATACTTTTACCAAGAGGTCATATTTGCCAGAACCAACCATAAATGACTCAAGCTCAAAAGGCATACTACTACAGTGTTTCCATTTCCCTGTGATAATATTAAAGAGCAACTTGCCACGAGTATTAAATGTCAGTCATAACTGTTTAGATTCACTTTGTATATCACATATCGTTTCTGCTTCAGTCATCACATTTTAGTAACTTTTTAAAACCTTATAAAGAGTTCTCCAACATGGATGATCTACCACTAAACCTGGTTCACCTGAGTGCAATCATTAACCCGTCCTCCTGCAACACCCTAACCCTAGTAAAGTAACAAATGTGGTATTTTTTTTACACCCACTTAACCTGTTAAGTACCAGTGTCTTTAAAAAAAAAATCAGAACCCAAGCTGTATTTATGTAATTTAATACATTCTAAATCAACACTTATTCACATAACAAAATGTAATCCTTTGTTTTGGCTACAAACTACTGTGTCTTATTTTGAGGACAGTCATTTGTCATTAAATATTGGGGGTGCTTTAGACTTCTGAGTTTTAAAAGTAATGACTAAAATAGAATTATAGTGAAAGTGAATCTAAACAACAAGCTGCATATGTAAGTTATGATACATAATTGCCACATGTCACGCCCTGACCAAGTCGCTTAACATTTAGACCCTTTTGTCCACATACTGTTGTTGTTCACCATTGTTCTGTAACAGACAGAACAAGCTGCTGATATCTAACCATGTTTACACCATCATAATGAGAGGAAAACTGAACATTTGGCAACGTTTTTATTTAATGTCTTGTTTACTCTGACAAAACTACCAATCTGATATCCACTTTCTAAAAACCCAGTACTCACTTTAAAACCACTAGGACATAAATGTTCCTCTGTAAATTTGAGTTTGGTGCTTTGTTTTTGTGCAACATAATATCGGGGTCAAATCATCACAAAGTGGGGAAAAAAAACACAAAAAATAAAGTAGGTTGTAATAGCAGCAAATAAAGAGGTAACCAGGCAGTATCAGAAAGGACTTTCCACTGGAAACTGTCCTCAGGGCATCAGAATCTTCTGGGTCATTTGTCCAGCACTCCCACCTTTCAATTTCCGAACTCTGCACATCAACCCGCTCTGACTCTAACCCAGCCCCAACCCTCAAACCTTAAACCTTTACCATCTGATTCCCTGAGGACAGTTTCAAGTGGATATTCCTTTGTCTGCATCCAGGCAACAAAACCACATCGACAACACGTTTGCAGGATCAACACCAACAGTGGAGAAGCTTTACATATCTTATATAAAAAACAAGGTTTTCCAAGTGTACAGTAATAGTACACAATAAGTCCAACAATACAGTTCAGTTGATTATGCCCATTTTTGTTCTATGCGATATTTCCTTTAAAAAAAAAATAATTATAAAAAAAATGCAGACAACGCTACCTAAAAATGCAGTATTTTGCAATTTGTTGTCTCAAGGGCAACTAGAAAAAAACAGAATAGCCAACAAGTTGACGTGTTTAAGAAAATAAAATGCATTCGGTACATTGGAACGTGAATGTGTGTGAAATGTAAATAAATAAAGAAAACCTGCGGCCATTTAAGGCTAACCCAAATCCCTTCCTTGTTACTCTCTGCAATTACTGTCGGCGACTAAATGGTTAAGGACCACTAGCTCACATACAAGACAATACAGCATTTTTTTTTTTTTTTTTTAAAAGAGCACCACACGTTGATGACTCTAAAAAACCTGAGAATCACCGTATTATTCGAAAACGTATACAGACTTGTCATCAATAAGATACATATACTGCGTCTGGTTTCTAAAGACTCGAATAGGGAAATACACACGCGAAAAATTACACAATGCTTTTGAATAAATCACAATTTCAATTCTGCTCTTCCCCTGTTCATTTTTTTCTGTCTTATTTTTTATTGCAGGACGATGACAGATAACAAGGATGGAAGGCGTCTTCTGCGCTCGCTTGGCCGGGTCTGCTCGTGAGCGAGCACGCGCTTTCGACAGGAGGAGTGAGGAGCAGCGGTCACCACCACAACCGGGAGAGCGAGAGAAAGAGAGAACTTAAGCAAGAAACAGCTACTGGGTTTCTCAGATCAGTTTGGATGATAAAGGCAAGCAGCCAGTGCTGGAGACCCGCAGACGGTCGTGGGACAGTGCCGGAAATAATCACGGACACAAACTTGTGAGTTGAGAAACAAATCAAGGGGCACACACACATACACACTGACAACAACACACTCCCAGACAAGTGGACTGCTGCTGCGCGTGAGAGAAACTGACAGAAAAAAAAAAGAAACACGTTATCTACCTCCCACCCACCGGCTGATAAAATCTGAAAATTTCAAGATTTCGTTTTACTTAAAGTTGTTGTTTTTTTTTTTTTTTTTCCGGTAAAGCCAAGAAGATGCACTGAGCTGTTTTGAAACCGACTGTGTTCTGGGGAGAGAGCGCTGTTTCCTAAGTTAAGTTTTTTTGTTTTTTTTTGACAGAGACAGGAGGGGGAGGGCTGTTTTTTTTTTTTGTCCTTCTTTTCTAAACACGATGGCGGCAGAGGTTGGTAGTGAGGAACCAGGCTCGGCTTCGGGAGGGACCGGGGGTGGCGGAGGGCCCGATACGGGCCATTTTCAGATGTTTTCCCAGTTGCGGGTGAAAGAAGTGGGCCCGGGAGCGGTTCACCACCTCCACCATCAGCACCAAACACACACCGCTACCGCTTCTCTGTCTGAGGTGCGACTGTACCCAGTCCCCGCCGCTCCAGCGGGGCTCCCAGGCACAGCTATGTTTGGGAGTGGCGCTAGTGGTGGGGGGCATGCTACTATGTTTGGGACAAACTCAGGAGTGGGGACTGGTGTACCCTATCCTGCTACTTTAGAAGGACAGAGCAGCCGGACCTCCCCAACCTCAGCGGATCCTGTGTTTGACGAGTCGAGTGCCTCCCCCCCTCTGCCGTCTCCTCCACCCCCGCCCGCAGTTTGTGGGGGTCTTGGGACAGTGGACGAAAGCGATATGCCGGATGGACCGGAATACGAGGAAGAGGAGGTGGCATTCCCACTGACTGCGCCGCCTACGAACCAGTGAGTAAATGTTTTCCTAGTCGTTTTTTTTTCTTCTAATCTTTTCACTGTATTTGTTTTGTGTGATCTGTGAAAATGAGTTTACTGTCAGTGTCACCAGGAGGAAGCCTGTCCAGAAGTTTGGAGGTTGCATCAGATTTACACATAAGCAACTGTGTATTCTATGTGCTGAAACAAGTACTGTGTGCAAACATTTAATACGTTTTTTTTTTTAATGTAATTGTTATTTTTAATTTAGCAACAAATGTAACCCCTACCCCCCAAAAAAACAAACAAACAAACAAAAAAAACAAAATATCATACTCCCTTATGGCAAATACTGTATCTGCGTCTATATCTGTTTTGGGTTTGGCTATATATATATATATATATATATATATATATATATATATATATATATATATATATATATATAATATATATATATATATATTAAAAGAAACAGCAGTGAAAAGTAATTTGTAAGGGAGTTCAACTTATTAAGCTGGTTTTATTAACGTACCAAAATAAAAAAGGAATGCATAGGCCTACAGTTGATAGCTTAGCAGTCACTGAATATGATTGGAAAGGTATGCTAACTGTAAGCAGTTATATTTTTATAGCAAAAGCTTACAGTGGCTAACCACACAGGTCTTGATTTATACCAATAGTTGAGTTGCTTTTCTTATCAAATGCAATATCTGTCATAATGCAGTCAGTTTAGGGATTTCACAACTTTGTCACAAAAAACATAAAACAACCTTGCAGGAGCTGATTGGCAAGAATAGTCTTTATTGATTTGTTCTACTTTGTCAGTAATGAATCCTTGATCTAGTTTATTTTGTCACGTTATCCAGACTAGTTTATTTTGTTATTCCTAATTTCCTACCCAAGATTAGTCCCTTAATAAGCATGGTTACAATTTACCCAGGTGATCAATATTTGTCACATCTTTTTAAAGTGCAATGCAGTATTTTAAATTCTTTGCATTTCGAACTCATAGGGTTATTATTTGTTCTCAAAATAAGATCTCGCCATTTGACTTGGTCCCCATCTGATGTTTGTGGTCCTGTTAAAATATGCTGGTGCATATTAGGTTTTATTGCAGTTTGACATTCTATACAAGTTGCTTTAGGAGAAACACTAGCTCTTCTGTGTTATCTTGGTCAAAAGGAAATAGGAAACGACATGACATTTCATATTTACTGGTAGCATTAGTTGATGGTTAAATGAAGATTGTATTTTATTTTAGTAGCATATCAAAGGTTTCCAGTGTGATTATATATATATATATATATATATATATATATATATATATATATATATAATATATATATATATTCTGAGATTAAAACTGGGTGTTAAAGGAAATCCCAGCAAAACAGTTACACCTTAAATGGAGTAAAAGTCAGTGGTAAAAGTATCTGTTTGTGACAAAAGGTGCATGTGTGTGGTACAGTACCAAATGGGCTGGTCATGGTGTGAAATAAATCTGTGGACTTTTTCACTATAATAGTGCATTGATAAAGAATAACATTTTAAAGCTGGTGCATTTTGGTGTATGGTGACAGCTTAAGAAAAAAAAAAAAAGCTTGTGATAGACCTACATGTATTCTTGTCTGTAGGAAGCTGTTTGAGCCATGTCTCTTATGCTGTAGTTCAGGACGCAAGATTTAATTTTATTTTTTCTTCAAATGGTGTTTATCTATGTTGAACACATTTTACAGGAAACGCCTATAAAGCAGATGATTTCAACTTAGTGTACCTAAAATCATATTGTGCTCCTTTACTTAAGGTAATAATTAACAATACCTGCACAAAATAAATTGGTCAACATTTAATTTATTTTGTAACTTTCTAACTAAAATAACTTAAATTGGTTTTAACTAGCCTTTGTTTTATTTATTTTTTTATTCAAGACTGACCATTTCCAAAGATGTCTGGCATGTAGTATGCCAGCTTCATTCAAAGTGTACAGCATATGTAATTGTAATACTGTAGTTTCTGAGGGGTAGATGCTTTTCATTAGTTTGATAAACATGGTTGACATATTCCCACTTTGAGATTTATTACTATGGATTCTTGACAAGCATCATCGTTCTTATCATTGCTCCATTTCTGAGCCATATTAAGGCAATCTTTTGTTAACTATTACGTTACCTTTTGCCTGTTTAGTCATTAAGCTCTTGGCCCTTTTGAATAACAGTTTGGCTAATTACTCCTATTTAGAGCTAGACTGGCCCTTCATCATCCTGATAAGAGAGGATACACAGCACTGTGCTCAAGATAATGAACAACAGGAAGGAAAGTGTCAGCATGTCTTTCCATTTTCTGTTCTGTTTGCACACACACACAGACTTTAAAAATGAAGACTGCTCTGTTCCAATTCCCAAACAGCTTTGTTATTTTCTTATTGTTATCAGATCGTTGTTTAGTTTTATTACCATTTGGATTTTAAAACTAGCATAATATTAGGGATGGTTATAGCTTCTGGATTTGTCAAATAAAATCGTGAATGTAATAACTATTCTTATTTTGCTGGCTTTGCTCAAATCATGTTGATTTTTAATTATATAAATGTTAAGTTATATAAGAACAAACTACAATGAGTGTGTGCCGAAACAATACATTGAGTCAAGGTAGTAATTGATGAATTGAGAAACAGAAGTCTGAAATATTTAGTATTATTTAAAAACAATTAGGGCTGCAACGAAGGGTACATTTTGACCATCGACTATCGGAACACATTACCGAAGGAAGGTTCAAACTTTCAGTGGTACTAATTTGCATAATTTACTGGTGACGTCACCATAGCTACTTTATATTTGATTGCAAATCCTATTATTTTACAGGTAATCCATATAAATGGAATAAAACATTCACATGTAGTTTACAAATACGTTATATAGAACAATATTCATGTTTTTATAATTTCGATAAAAATACACATTGTTTATTTACACGTAATTGCTGCTGCTTGCGATACATACAGTAAGCTTCCATTGCAGCAGCACCAACTGCATCACACTTAAGCAAAACAAAGCTTTATTTAACAATCACCGTTCCAAGCAGGTTACCAGTCACATTTTACTACTACGAAAAATATTAATAATAATATGAACTTACGTCTGTCAAGTGACCCCGGAGATTGATTGTGCCTCCATGATGCATCAACAGTCGCTTGCACGGTTTGCATTCAACTTCAGTTTTTTTTGGTCGTCTGGGCATTTAACAAAAAAATCCAAAACAGCAGAGGGATTTTTTTTTTTTTTTTTTAAATTTAGTAATCACCAATCATTTTTTATTATTTTCTCCCAATTTGGCATATCCAATTATTCTTTAGGCTCCGCTCACCACTACCAACCCCACGCTGACTCGAGAGCGGAGAAGACGAGCACACGCTGTCTTCCGAAGCGTGTGCCGTCAGCTAACCACTTTTTTTCATGCTGCAGTCTCACCATGCAGCCACCTCATAGCTACAGCGTCGGAGGACAACACGGTTCTGGGCAGCTTAAAGGCAAGCCCGCAGGCACCCAGCCAGACTACAGGGGTTGCTGGTGCGCGGTGAGCCAAGAACACATTGGCCGACCTAAGCCCTCCCCCCCCCGGGTGGTGCTCGGCCAATTGTGCGCCGCCCCCCTGGGAGCTCCCGTCTACGGTCGGCAATAGAATAGCCTGGACTCAAACCGACGACCTCCAGGCTATAGGGCGCATCCTGCACTCCACTTGGAGTGCCTTTACCAGATGCACCACTCGGGGGGGGGGGGGGGGGGTGACAAATTATGAAATTAAAGGTTTGCCTCTGGATAACATGAGATGAAGGGGGGAGAGGCGGATGATGCTCAGTTTTCTAAATTAAAATGATTAGTGTTAGCGTATTTTTTGTATGTTTCAAACATATTCCACCATAGCACTTCTCTTACACTGTCTTGTACACTAGGTATTCAGTACATATTTTACTGAAGCACTACAACCGCTATAGGTACCCCCCAGTGCTTTGCATACTATACCCTGCTCCATATATACGGCAGCGGCGCCATATAGAGTTGCTATGTATAACGATTTGGTACTAAATTTTAATACAACAACTTTTGTTTACATAATATGCATTATACAAATACAAAGATCCAATTTTTGCATGTGAGTGACATTTAATGTGTGATTTATAGTATTCACACATTGTCAAACGGTTTCTGTTAAAAGGGCAAAACAAAAACAAAAAAAAAACAGTGCGTGAATTCCACCTGACAAACCTTCGAAGGTTTAAAACTACCTTCAAACTCCTGGCTAGCGAACGAACCTTCGAACACAGCCCTAAAAACAATACAAATTATTTGAGATTCTATTCTAGAAAGCCATGCTTGTACTGTAGCTGTGTCTAATATTGAATACATTTAATAGACACTTTTTGAAAATGTTTTTGCATGCTCTGTTTGTGCTTTTTTATATTGTTTTAACATTGTTTAATTCAAGCCAAAGGCATTATTCTTCAGGTGTTGACTTTTGAGACTATCCTTAAGAAGTCCTGTTGGTAGTCTACAGTAATTGGGATTTGCTGTACAATAGCTGCAAAGAGAATACAGTGGAACAGTGTTCTAAATTCTATGTCTAGTTGTAGCATGTTTAAATTTGTCACAGCATTCCTGTGCACAAAGGCATACTTTTTTTATAGTATCATTTTGGATATTCAATTTGTTACTAGTTCAAGATTTAGACAAGTATTCGAATATTCGTTCATTTGCAAAACATTATCCATTTTGTAGCACTGTATTCAAGTTGAAAAACATCCCAGAAGTAAAAATAGGTTGTGAAGACCTTGCTCTACCCCACTGAATTAACTACAACTAAGGATGCCACAGAAAACAGTCTTGTGTATTTTAGGTAAAAACAGTACTTAAATAGACAGCATGTTTTTTTTGTCTGTTTGTTTTAAATAATCCCTGTCATTCTTGTAACTTCGCAAAATAAACTAAATGGCCATAGACACATTTCCATAAAGTAACCTTAATTTTTAATTTGAATTAACACTTAAGATAAAATAAATGTGGAAATGAGGGTATTGTCCAATGAAAGAAAAAAAAAACAATAATATATACTCACCGTTCTGTTCCACATAACTAGGATCGCAACATAAAATATATAGATATCTCACAATACGAGACATTTACTTTTAAAAGTTGGGCCGGTGTTGGAAAACATGAGTCATATATGGCAGAAAGAGACAGACCCCTATTGACTCGCTTCCCAAATCTGAAGCAGTACACGATAACTTTTAGTAGAGAACTATTTGGCAGCTTGTGTTGCGCATCCTAATGCTGACGGTTTTTGACGGTGAGAGTAAACATTCTTTTAGGGTTGGGGGTCTGGACAGGTCTTTGTGAGCTCTGCAAGGCCAAGCTTAATTTTTTCTGTTTAATCCGTGGCTCAAATGATTGTTTTTGTAATTATAAACACAAAATTTGGGCAGGTGATGCTGCATAAAATATTCAATATGTACTGAGTATTTAAATCACCTCTTTTGGGTGGGGAATAACATTATTATAAAATTACAGAAATGGCCTATTATCATATGTTTCTGGTCAACATTTATAGTACTATTAGACCAATGCAATCAATGATGTCAGCTGCAGGGATGCCATCATTAAAGGTTTATTGGCAGGTTTCTCTTTAAATGACAAGTACGTTGCATTTGTGCTGACATAACATGCCACTGTCCATAACCTTAACAGGCAAAACTGACCTCTTTTCCCAAGTGCAAGAGGCCTTTTAGGCTGTGTAGTGTAGTCTTGGAACTAGACCAATAAATGCAGCTTCCGCGACTGTACCAATTTGTATTTTGCACTTTTGAAATGCATTTGACTTGAATTACAGCAGTTACTCTTTGTAACTGACAGATTGCCAGTTCTTTGCCTCTTTTTAGTATACGTCTGCT
Source organism: Acipenser ruthenus (assembly GCF_902713425.1). Lineage (NCBI taxonomy): Eukaryota > Metazoa > Chordata > Actinopteri > Acipenseriformes > Acipenseridae > Acipenser > Acipenser ruthenus. Next base: position 5,028,799 of record NC_081189.1, read on the forward strand.
TTTAAGTGTCTGCTCTTTTCCATTTCTGAATGAGCTGAAGTGAATTGAATTCTGCCAGTCTTACTTAACATCAGACTTCAAGTTTTTTTTTTTGTTTTTTTTTTTATATATATAAACCTAGTAAGGTGGCCAGGAATATACAGTTGTGCCCATACATTTACATCATCTATTCCTTTACTATTATTCACATGAGTAGAATTTTGTAAATATTGATGGGGTGAAAACACATAGGTTCCTGGTCCAAAGCCCAGATTATCTGCAGTTCTGAATCCAGTCAAGAATTGCTTGATCGAGTTAAAGATGCAAATGAATGACTGAAGCACCTTAAATAACCAAGCAACCTCTTGTTTTTAGTAGCCACACATGTTCAGTTCCTTTTGTGACCAGTCTGTGCAGGATTTCCTGCACAATAAATATATTTTTAAAACATACAATATCTCAAATGTCAATAATAATGCATGAAGAACACTACTGTAAAATGGCACAAGAAATTAAGCAAAAATGTGTATTTTAAGACAGCTAGTTCCTCCTTCAGGTTAATTTGAATGATTGGTTCATTTGAATTACTGTACTAATAATAAGAATAGAAGTATTGCAGTTTATTACTTTCGCTAAGCTTCATAGCTCATAGAGAAGTGAGCAGCTGAACCCTTCTCTAAATTCAATCTGTAAAACTGACAAGTGCATGTGCTGTTGGTATTTAAACAAGGCTGCATTTCAGCCTCTTGATAGTCATGAGACAGTTGCCAATTCATCAGAAAACATTATTTTGTGAGACATTTGCATTTGGCCATGTAAACTTTAATTAATCTCAATGAAACATCAATTCATAGAAAGCAGTACATAATATAGGCCTATTCCAGTAATAAACAAGTAAGGTGTAACACAAACATGTCCAGTTCAAGTTATTTGAACGTGTGAATCCGTGGTTGAGTACGGAGCATTAGAAAGAACATGGATAATTGACATGAACGTGATGTTAATCGCACACCACCAGTGGCTTTTACTTCCACACTGTTACAGGTAACTTAAACAAGCAAACAGACTGTTGAACAATATTCTGGCAATCAGACTGTTTTAGATTTTAGAACTGTTTGTTTTATAATGCAATCATATTATGGAGGTAGGTATATTTGTCGTTATTTGAAGCATCATCTCTAAATTCAATGTTGTTTTTAGCTTTTTCCTGTAGCTTCTCATGTTCCAAATAGAGAGGGGGAAAAAGATCCTTTAAAATTGACGACTTCATGAAAAACTAGCAAGGCAATCCAAATTATCCATGTGACTCTCCAATAATTCCATTTGAAGCGCTGTTGTTTCTTAATAAAGATTTGCACCCATAGATATACTGTACTTTGCATAGCAAAATACATGCACAGTCAACATTTGGGCTAGGTTGTTAGTAACATCCACAATGTATGGTCCATTATACTATAGTTATGTAGTAGTAGAAAAGTAAAAAGATACAGTTAAGTTGTCATCCTTACCCAGAGGACAACTACTGATTAGTGCACATTTGGAAGAGACCAGGATTTGACGCATCTGAAAGATATCTGTCAAAGCATACTGTACAATGATTCTAAGTATTGAAGACGGGATGGATTTTCACCAAGTACTAACTAGGGGTGTTCACCTGGCAGTACTGTATTGCTGATTGTCATTGTGGAGTACAGACTTTCCTCAGATCTCCAGACTTTCCTGAAGGAATTATAGGCAGCGATAATCCTTGAGGAATAGTAACATACTGTACATTATTTCTCCAGAACCATTTAAACATCTTGCAGACTAATCATCATGTCGGGTCAGTACAGCCTAGCTCCCCACAGTGGCTCTTCTGTACATTCTATTGACAGTGTTATAGCAGGGGTTTCTATGTTTTTGTTCAACCATGGCACACACACAGTCTTACATTTGATTTTAGCATTGTTTGATTGGTATTTGCTGTTACTTTCAGTAAAACAAAGAAAAAGCTAAAATAGTTGGTTAATGCTGAGTTTCCACGAAGATTAAAAGGGATTAGGAGTTATAAATTGTTGCACTGGAAAAGTTGGATTTCAAGATTAGTGCGTGTAACATTTGCAAGGTACTCCACATGTAAGTGAAACCGACTACTTTGGGCTACTCTGTTTCTACCAAGTCAAGACAGTCGGTGTGTTTTTAGCATACATGCATACATACATACATACATACATACATACATACATACAGTGACTTGAGGTATGAGGTCACATAGTTTTGGCCAGAAACAACCTTGAACAACTTCAATTGTGTTCTAAATGAGCTACAGAGATGGTACTCATTTTAATGCTCCAAAACCAATGATACAACACTCAAATACAGCCCACTCACTTCCTGGTCATGAGATCACCCTGGCAGCCTCAACTTCAATTTTGATTTTATTTTATTATTATTATTATTTATTTCTTAGCAGCCGCCCTTATCCAGGGCGACTTACAATTGTTACAAGATATCACATTATACATTATTTCACACTATACAGATTTCACATTATTTTTTACATACAATTACCCATTTATACAGTTGGGTTTTTACTGGAGCAATCTAGGTAAAGTACCTTGCTCAAGGGTACAACAGCAGTGTCCCCCACTTGTGTGTATTCTTCTATCACCCAGAAAGGCGTTCACTTAAGTTTATTGTGGACCACTTAATTTTATTCTCCATAATACTCAGACAAAATCATTTTGCAAGTTGTGAAAGATGAAGTGTCATAAGGTCATCTCAGGACCTGAAGGTTATATAGTCTAAAATGACATCAACAAGAATTACACTCTGCTTTGAACATTAGAGTAGTTTCAAATTAGGTTTACTCTTTGATTTGCTGAGATCTACCAATCATTTTTCATATAGCTACTGACTTTCAGATAAAACCAGTGCTGCTGATTTCCTCAATCCTGAAAATCATGAGACCATGATCTTTTACAATGAACAGTAAGCATTCCACAGTAGCAATGAATTTCTTTAACTCTATTGGAGACAGCTGGAAAAAAATGATCCTGTCTGTAAGTGGACTCTTAGTACTCCATACTTTACATTGAATTATTTTAGTTGTAAATGAGGCATCGTCTCAATAGGTTTATTCCTGGTTGAATAAATAAGAAGTACCACTAAAAAGATTAACAATTGTTAGTAATTTATGATGTTTTGTTGATGGGTCATTGAATGAAAATGTTACATGGTAAACTGATATCTGAACAATGCAAATCCCATAGATTTTTTGGGGTGATGTTGCAACCTAATACACATACATTTGAAGTATAAAGGACTAGCCTATGTTTTTAATTAGACCGCCAATTAAAAAAAAAAGTTAAGTACTTTTCTGGGTGGTTGAAGGATATGAGCATGTAAAATCAAATAAAATTTTAAGCTGAAGATTTTTTTTTTTACAATGGGAGGAATTTATTTTTACATCATTGTATCAGTGTTTGGAAATAGCTTTGTTTGTAGCCCAGTTAGAAGTTATGTGTGCTATATCTGCAAATTTGTGTGCTTGGTTTTCTCTTTCGACCTACAACACGCCCAGTTTTGTCCGAACCTTGGCTTGAAAATATCACAAGTATGATCTGTCCATACTGGTAATGTGTACTAATAAACCCAGGTTACTACTTTTTCCTTTTGTGTATCCTGTTTTCAAGTATTTTGCACACTTCACGTGGCTTCCTGAGGATATACAGCAGGGTCATTCCGTGTCAAATGAACCACCATTTTGTGAAAATGTCACCATGCATCTCAGATTTTGATAAAACTTGATACAGTAGTCGCCGCGTATAGGAACACTTCACCTAAGGGAACACCCTTGTTGTGAAATTGATTTTTACCATTGTAAATGCTTCGACTAAAGGAACAGGAACTTTGCTTAAAAGAACACCTTCTTGGCATCAATAGCGATTTGTTCACAAAGGATACAGTACTGTTTTGTAAGCTGATAATTCATCATCACTTAAATTTAAAATGGTCTATTCAGTCTTTTCAAAAGCGACTTCGCGAGAGTGTCATGAGGCACACTGATTGGTTTAATAAATCTTTCCACAACCTCTGTCATATCATTGACTCGTTTTATATTCTGATTTCCACAAGTGCACCTCTTCGCTACAAAATGGCATGTAAACAAATGGCGAAAATTGTTGGAAATTGTTCAAGCTTTTGAAAAAAACCTAAATCAGACACAAGTCACAGAGCAATTTGGTGTTTCCCGTTCTGGTGAGTTGCTTCACCGTTCTGTTAAATAATGTTCATGTCTTGTATATTGCTTCTGCATTTTTTAACGTGTGTAGGGGTGCTCTTTTAATTTAGTTTGACAGTTACAGGGCTTAAAATGAACTTTTACCGGCTAACATTGTTCCGGGGGGGCGACGACACCAAAAGAAAATGCAAAAACAATTTATGAGCAGTCTCAATAGGGTCTGAAACAATCTGCCTCATGAGTGAAGATAAGGTATGTGTTGGGCATCTGCCCACTCCACAGACTGCATGCGCACAAACTGCATAGTCACCAGCCCTTTCTGGCAGAATCATGCATATACTAGCTCCTCTTCTATGACCACGCTATCAGTTGAACCATCTGACATCACTGACAGGAACTTTGCACCTTTTATTCTCTTGCAGCTGCGCTCTTTCTACCTCAGCAATGTAGTGCAGAAATGTTTGTTTGTCATTCCTAGATTTAGCCCAGTCTGTTCATCAACCCTATATTATTAAAAATAATTTTAAAGAATTAAAAAAAAAAAAAAAAATGCTATGTTTTTTCAAGCTTAAAACAAGTCAGTTCAAGATACAATTGATTTTAGTAAATAGTAAATTCACCAAAATGAATCTTAAATACCAAATAAGAGTTTACTTTATTTAATGTGGTTGCAGTATAGTTTACTAGCAACCATTTGAATCCCTTTTTCAGAGTTTGTAGCATGCAAAATATTATTATTATTATTATTATTATTATTATTTTAGAAAATATTGGACGTGCTATGCTATATTTAAAAAACAAAATCTTGTAGAACAGTAATAATAATAACAACAACGTGTTTGACCTGGGGCACTTTAAGTGTGTTTAAAACACCAGTCACTGTATTAAAATTAAAACTTCACCGGTTACACTTTCATTGAGGTTAAAATACTCACAAGTTGATTGTATTTTTTCAGCAGTCAATACCCATGTGTTCTCCTTTTTCATCTGCTTCTTGACAAACAACCGGTCATCCATTTAGGTGTTGTAATAACCATAGCGACGAGGTCAAAGTTCAGTTGATTTGAACTGTCAGTGACTGCAGTTTGAGCAGGGCGATTGCTGGTAGAAAGTATAAACTGCATGGTGACATGACGGCGATGATCGCAGGTCGCCTTGCTCTTCAACGACAGTCGAGTGATGGAATATAAACCGGCCTTAACACTTTGAATGCCACGTTGTTTTCACATAGAATGTTGTCTTTCACCAACATTCTGCATGATTTAGTAAGTGGTTTTATACATCCTTGAATATCTAAAAAAAAAAAAAAAAGAAAATGTATGTAAATAAATGCGTGTAAGCCATACAAATACATTGCAACAATACAAGAAAACCCTGGAGTTTGTTTATGTCTTCATATGGTAGCTCTGTAGAACAAATATGATTACACTTACATACAATACAGGTATTTTTTTTTTTCCTCTCTCCTACCTCGTCTCTTTCAGGCTCACTATCTTGGTCAGCAAATAGAAGACGAACAGCCTGCAGTGCAGTGTATTTTTTTGCCATTCTAAAAATAAAAAAATAAACAAGCGGAGTAATTCAAGACATAAATAGACAGCACTGCCAGGGCGATTTTATTATCTTCAGCGAAAATCATTTTCAGCATTTTCACCAACTTTTTCTGAACTGTTATTGCTGTTCTGTGGTAGCATTTTTATTTGTAAAAATTAATCACGGAGAGAAAGGTAGTACAGCCCAAGATGTCTTATGAGGGGGTTTGTTTCATCTTAAAAGAATGACAGGCGATAATATTTATACTTATTAACAGAAGCTGTTTATAAAAATCCTTTTAGATTTAAGTAAATATCAAAAAACTAACCTCAGTTGTTCTCCATTTTGTGGTTGTCAGCAACATCACTTTCATATGTGATTTGCTAAAAAAAACTTGAATGACAGAATATATTAAATAGACCAATCGAAAACAGAAGTTGTGGTAACATAATTTTTTTTAAGTTCCTTGTTGTTTTAGCCAACAGCTTCTGTTGATTAAAGGTACAGTGGTCTGTGGCAAATTCACACCACTGGCACAGAGCCACTGGTGTTTAAAGTGTTAAGGGTACGAAAACGTAAGTATGTGAAATTTACCTGCCACAGACCAAATGAACCCGCGTTTGGCGGGTGTTAATTTCGATCTCTGCAGTTAGTTTATTAGCGTTAGTTTGTCTTAAGCCGGGGACACAATGCCCGATGCGGTTGTCTCATCTCTGGCGGAGGTCACGTCGCAAAAAACACCTCTGAGAGCGGGCATCACACACTGCCCAATTGAAATCACAGTAAGGGGCGCACAATTTGTGATTTGTTTTCTGATGTTTGACCTACCCTGGATGCATTAAAGTACAGTGGTAATGGGGCAAGTCAATGACAATACTATCTATACAGCAGCGTGATCGTGAAACCCATACATGACTGGAGACATGCATATATTCTCTCTCTATTAATACACACACACGTGCACACACAACATACATACATTCATACATACATACATACCTACACACAAGGTATTCCATTGGTTTGTATACAGTGTCCGTGCCGATATCTTTTGAAAACAAGCCCTTACAGCCCCGTAAGCATTGTACTTTAACTATTAGACAAAATATTTACACAATACTTAAAAAATGCTGTTACAAACCTGATTCATTTAATATTAATAGTGTTTTAAATAAATGATACCTAATCACGTTTTTTATTTACAATTAAGGGAACATACTGTGTCGAACAAATGCTTATAATGAAATCATGTATTAGGTTTTCCCTTCATTGTAAATAAAAATGTTACTTGGTATAATTTTACGTCATGGTTATAGCACCAGTTTAAGTACTGTATTCTGTAAATATTTCGCCAAATAGTTACCGTGTGTGTGTGTGTGTGTGTGTGTGTGTGTATATATGTACGTACGTACATACATACATACATACATACATACATACATGCGTGTCTGTCTCCAGTGACTGAACGCGGTGAACTCATTGGTTCCTGACTTTGGGACTTGCGAGTGGGTATGACACACTGCCCGATGCGTGTCCAGGGCTTTACTTTATTATTGTACTTTTATTAACATACACTTGCCTATTGCTTTTCTCTTACTTATTCAGTTCATTTCATATGTTGATGCACGTGCGTCATGACAAGTCACACATATTTATTTATCGATTCATATTGTGTCTGGTGGCTAACTCTGTCTTGGAGAACACTTCGGCTATGAGAGCACTTCGCTTGCTTCCTGAAGGGTGTTCTCTTAGCTGGAGACTACTGAACAAAGTTAGTTTATGCGATTTTCATTGAAAAATCGGAATTTTGAGCTTTCAACTTCTAATAGTTCCTGAGATGGTAGGTTATACCTAGGGGGTACCACCCCTTTTTCGGGTAGCCGAGGTTGCAAAAAAAAACCCACGCTGCTTTTAAAAGCCAATAACTTTTTAAATATGTATGATAGAGCCACTAAGATTCATACCCAGGTTAATGTTTAGTCATATAATCTTAACACCACACCAAAATAACTCTAAAACATACCTTTCATGGATAAATGGAGGAGCAAGGGTCACCAAGCATTTTTTTTTTTTTTTTTTAGCAGTCCTCTAGCTCCACAGGTGGGTAAAAATGAAGATGTGTCATAGGTGGTATCAAGTTGAGATTTACACACAAGGGAGTCATACTGTAACAGTGATCTAACTCTGGATCTAATTTAATTTTGGGATCTTTCTCTATTCCTGAGATATTGAGCATTATCACAAAAAAAGTTTTTTTCCCAGGCGGAATTGTATTTTCAGGGCATAGTCAATTCCAATTAGGGGAAAGAAAGCAATTTTTTGATAAAAATGCTTGAAAATGTAAATGTCTTAACAGACCATTATGTTGTATGACTTTTTTGTTGTGTCTTTAAAATATTCCCGATGATACGGGGTTTCTAGATCTGTCTAGGCGGCAACAGGGTTAAAAAAAGCTTCACATTTTCCATGTGTTGTTTCCAGTGGTTATGGCCCAGTACATTTTGCTGTATAAACTCTACTGCGTCTCACAAAGTTAAACAGTGCTAGTGCTCCTATGACTCTTGAGCCAAGACAAGCTCTCTGCTGAGCTGGTCATGACTGCAGCCTGGACAGTATGTGGCTGCCATGTATGATGCAGAATGATATGTGGTGTGATCACAAGGTCTGATGAGCACAGTGATGTGCTGAAGTTCATGCACCAACACAAACCCTCAGGCATGCTGTCATGGCCAACTCAGCTGGATGAATGGCATGTGCCTTTTGATCACATGCTGTGCTGTCTTCCTGTTCCTACTCTGGTTGGTAGCAGTGGGAGGCAGTACGAACTTGAGAAAGCACAAATAGAAAAAGCTGAAAGAATCTTTTAATCTGTCCCTTCAAGCTAAATCTTAGCTGAGCTCCATTACCTGTAAAATAGTTTTCATTCAACAGCTGCTCCCCCCCTCGCCATAACTGTTTATGTACATCACTTGTTAATTGGGAGTTCTTGCATGAACGTCGACCAATGTGATAAAAAGGACACGTTTTTAGTGTTCTACCTTCAACTGCACAATAATTGGAGTGAAGTGAACATGATAGTGAACTTAAGGAGTAGGTAAATGGATTTTAAAACCTTCGGGGCACCTAAGCTAGGGTTTGTGAACGATTACAATACTTTTTTTATTTTGGGGGGGGGGGGGGAGGGGGGGCTTGTCTTTGCTCAAGAGTCATAGGAGTGGGACCTAGTAGCACTGTTTACCTCTGTGAGACCCAGTAGAGTTTATATAGGGTTAATGTATTGGGCCACGGGAAACAAAACATGGAAAATGTGAAGCTTTTTTTTTTTTTTTAACCCTGTTGCTGCCTAGATAGGTCAAGAAACCCCACATCATATGGAATATTTTAAACACAAGTCATACACACATAAACAGTCTCTGTAAAAGACTTACATTTTCAAGCATTATTATATGGAAATTGCTTTCTTTCTCTTATCTGGAATTGACTATGGCCTGAAAAAGCAATTCCGCCTGGCAATTTTTTTAAAGTGATACTCCTTAATATCTCAGGAACAGAAAAAGACTGAAATTATATCCAGAGTTAGAACACTATTATGACTGCCTTATGTGGGAATCAATACAAGTCACATAAAAGCAGTAAAGACGCACTGATTAAAACTTTGTCATTTGAATAGTAAAAAGGAACGTTAACCGCTTTGGATAATTTTTTTGTGGAAATGTTATTTGTGCAATGCACAAAGGACGGCGAAGGAATAAAAAAGGGCTATCTACAGAAGGAAGATACGTAGTTTGCGTCGTTTGTGTTGTGCAGTAGTTCATTTAAACGAGGTTTCTTTTTTTTTTTTCCTCTCCGTACTTGTTTGTATACATTGGCCCCTAAGAGGTGAATTTCGCAGTGACCCTTCAATTTCACGATTTCCGCGAAATCACGATTTAGGTAGACCCATAATCATATGGCTCAAATTTGTGAATAATCTCTTGGTAGTAAATCCAATCAAGATTTTTTACACAATTCTCTGTTTACCGCCAATCTGATTAAAACCCTCCTATTTGGGTGCAGACCATCTTTCCTAAATAACCCAGGCCTCTCCCAAACACTATCCCAGTTATCAATGAAACCCAGATTCTCAGTCTAATGTAAAGAACCCAGGCCTCTCCCAAACACCATCCCAGTTATCAATGAAACCTAGATTCTCAGAATCTAATGTAAAGAACCCAGGCCTCTCCCAAACACTATCCCAGTTATTAATGAAACCCAGATTTATAGAGGAACACCAATCTGCTAGCCGGTTATTGATACAGTAGTCTACTAAAAGCTTCACATTCCCTCTGAACGACAGAGGGCATGAAACAATAATATTCTTGCCTAATTGTTTTACTTTATGTCAAAGTAGTTTCAACTGCCTTATTTAGAAAATAAATGTGCTATATTGTGGTATTTTACCAGTCTTGGTATATTTCATTTTTGAACTGTAGTGGAAACCTGAGAAGCAAAAGCTTGATGATGGACACTAGGGCAGAGCAGATCGATAGAGGTGTGATGTAATGGATAAGCTGGAGAAAAGAAGTGTCTCTTGTTAGTACATTAAGTAGATTACTGACCACCGCAGTGTTCAGTGGCACATCGGCAAAGCTGTGTAGGTAGAATTTAGAAATAAATTGTCATGGAAGACCATGTCATTAATTAATTAATTAAATTAATTATCTAGCAAGTTATTTTAATGATGCCTAATTTAGGGATACTAATTTTCCGGAATCGCGGAATTAGGCATTGTGGGAATGGAATTTTGCAATGTTGTCTTTGTCAGTTTTCTGTGGGGTTTTTTTTGCAGTACACCCAGTCAAGTTGAGTTCATTCATCATGTGACTGTTGAAACTGAACATGGCGGCTGCACCAAAAAAAAATGCAATGTTTCAGCAAAAGACAGAGCTAAAACATTTTCTGATTATCTACATGAGGATGGTGGGATACTATTCTGCAAATTTTGCTATCATTCGATTGCTTGTGTATCAGTCAATACTATTAAAGATCATGTTGCCAGTCGTAAACACATTGAGAACAAGAAAGCAAAAAATGTCAAAGCACTGCATTCTTCTGGGGCTTTGCCGAAGTAAGTAAGCTAAATTAATTTCATTTAATTAGTTAGTTTATTTCTTTTTTTTAATCAAAGTGTTTCATATTTTATCCTAGTTATTGTACCAGTAAAAACACTAAACTTCATTTGTGAAGTACTGTAAATAGGATTACTCTCACATGACATTGCTGGACTGTTACTAAACTGATATTTTGTATTGTTATTGTAATGCCAGCAATAAGCTAAACAGGTCTTTCCAAAACACCTTTATTTGTAGACTGAACTACAGGGTAAACAGCTGTTATCCTGTGATTCACTCAGCAATGATGTAGGAAAGTTATTTGTCACAGAGAACTCAAATTTGGTACTGTAGATGTCGTTGCTACATGATATGTGTGCTCAGTTTGTTAGTGTTGTTTTTGATCATGCATTCAAAAAATAAATGAATTCCTAGAAAAGCATCTTTAGAGCAGGGGTGCCCAAACCCAGGCCCGGGTGCTAAATGTGGCCCTCCAGGTCTTTGATGCTGGCTGTGGACTTCCATATTCAAGTGGCAGCAACGACACTACTGGCATACTGTTATACTGATACAAAATGTACAGTCCAAGCCAAAAGTATTGGCACCTTACGCTTGTTGTGCCATAATTAAATTTGATATTAAGTGTAGGGTCTGTGACTGTAAGTTTTAAATGAAACACATGCAACACTGTTTCCTTTGCAAACAGATTTACCATATGGACTGTCCTACTACAGTATATGCGTTTTCAACATTTGATCCAAAAAAAAAAAAAAAAAACCTGCACTGGCATTCATGACCACAAACGTGTAAGAAAAGGTTTGGGCGCCCACCTAGAGCATTCCCAGGTGCTACTGTATCAAGGAATATACCGGAGTACAGACTTTTTTTTTTCTTTCTTTCACTTGATCTTAAAGTGCTTATTGATTTAATACAGTTGTTTTGAAGATTGTGCATTTCTTTCATAACTTTTCGTTTTGAACTTGATCAATTCTATATTTACTGCTATGCCCATGGTTTCACTACCATAAATCTTATCTGTGTGAACATTGGGATCTTTTAGTTCAAAAGTGACTATACTGTAATAGTAGTCTGTGTGAGCAGTACTTTTTGTGTTTTAATACAGATGTTAAAAATAGTCTACAACGTTGTCTAATTGTTTCAAGTCCTTAAAAAGGTTTCAATTTATTTTCCATGATTGTATTTATTTAATGCACTCGAACCATGAATTATTTTCACAGATTCAACCCATCTCATTGTTTATCCCTTACAGAATACCCCACCTCATTTATAACCCAGCTACAGAAACTGTCCCCCCCACTTTTGAAACCAAAGTTATGCCACTGCCTGTACTAAGAATTAGTTTCACATATTCCCTTCAAATATGTAAATCTCAAGCTTAATGCTCTTCTGCCAAATGCATTTGCATTTTTTTCATACTGCACTTAATTCCACGTTATTCTTTTGATTCCATTCGTGTTCTCGTTAACACGGTTTCCATAGGGCCCTATGTATGTCTCTGATCTTATTAGTGTCTTCACACAGATCAACTTCCATCTTTTATTTTTATGCTGAGAAAAATAAAAACTGCATATAATGGGAATGGTTTCCAATAAAAGCTTATAATTCTTGTTCTGTGTTGACTTTGATTCACTGGTGCATTCTTGAGTGCACTGAATATTCTCTGAAATGTTCACTTTTTATCAAAGTTAACCGATTCTGACATTCTGTCAACAATGAATGATGGCTTTTCTGATTGGCTAACATCAGACCTGGGGTCAATTCCAATTGTAATTGTGCAATTTGTAATTAATTGTAGTTGAACTTGGCACACCTGCGTAATTTAATTTATACCATATATCTGTCGATTTTTACAGTTTAAATATGCAAAAAAAATCTGCTGTAATTGTAATTACCCCCCCAGGTCTGGTTAACATTCCCAACATGTTTAAAGTTTAAACATTTAAACGTGTTTAGGAAGTTAAACTGAAACTAACACCCCTAGTTTTGTCAAGGGTGAAGGTCAATGGTCTTGTGAGAATATATCACAACAGGTCAACCCCATTACAATGTTTGGTTTTATCCATTAAAAAAAAAAAAGTAACTGTTTTGAAATGGACATGTGTGGGTCAAGTTATATCTTACACTCAGTAAATACTGTATGATTAAATGCACTTTTTTGTTTTCTTAACTAACCCCCATGATTCAAAATGACAACAATCTGTTGCCTTGATAAAAAATCGAAGAACTACAGACAACAACAAAAAACAAGTTAAAGAAAATGTCTGACGTGTCCAACAGACACCATTTTTTTTTTCTTCTAACATCAATAAGCCTCGGCTTTATCAGTTAATGTAAACTTTTTTATTGGATCATTTCTAGGAACAGAACATATCTGCTCACTGACCGAGAGTGCAATGATGAGTTTATTGAAGCAGCATGTTGTAGAGAGCATGGCTATGACTAAATTGGAATTATGTCAGTTATGCCTGATGAGATGGAGAAATCGTACTCCAGTAATTCATGAGCTTCGTCGGTGAAGAAGCAGGGTTAGCTTACGAGAGCTTAAGGTACACAAGAAGAAATGCAGCAATGGATGAATTCATTGTAAGTGGGACATAAAGCTATTGTAGCTGATTTAACTGTACAGTGAATGTACTGGAACATTCCTCGTCCATTGTATTTTAAAGCTGAATATGTGATGTGGATTCGGCTCAAGTATTCACGTTTTTTATGGTTTTTCCTACTTGACTACAGAAGTTGTTGTCCAGGATTGAAAATGCTTGTTTATTTACATTTAATTTAAATACGTGGTTGATTTACAATATGGTATGGCTTTGGCATTGCTTTTACAGGTGTCTGAATAACAGGTACAGTCATTTTTTATTTTAAACCTTTTTAAATATTTGATTATCTGCATAATTATGATTTGTCATACTGGAGGTATTTGTTGCATATATATATCATTTTTTTTTTTTTTTTTCGAGAAGCAGGTGCACACACTAGCTGAAGATGAGAATATATATCTTTTTTTTTTTTTTTGTTATTGGGGGTTGGATGATTTCCTGGCTATAGTAGGGTCTTGTGTGCTTCAAGATTGTTTAAATTTGACTTTCTGAAATCTGAATATTTATATTGTTGTGTTTTAACCTTGTGTTTCTTTGATAGATAATACAGCAGTGGTCTGTGTTGGTGGTTTTAATGTCTACGTGTAGCTTTCATTACATTTATTTTCCAGTTTTATGCATGGTGATACAGTAGTTATCTGCTCAGAATTGTTTGCTTCTAATATGAAGCCTTAAGGAGCCATTGCAGAGAGAGAACATCTAATTTACCTTGAACTTTTTAGTATACAGCATGTTAATCCACATAAAGGTTGTTATAATTTGCTTTTAAACAGATGTTATCTTTATTTAACTTTTTAATCTTGCCATGCTGTATGACCCTGCATTGATTTGTGTTTCCCTTTTCAGAATTTTACGCTAAATGGAAAGCTATGTCAAAGGAAGAAAAAAACATTGTGTTTTTCACTGTAGATCTAGTTAACCTGTTGTCTACTTTTCATTGCTATATTTTTTTCAGTAATAAAGCATAACCTGCATGTATGCTGTTACTGAATAGCCGGTCTGTCTTCTCACTAAACATGTAGCTTAGGCTCCCGTTTTGAAAGTTATTGATTCAAAGGAAAAGTCATGTACATTTTGAATACATTTATTGGGATAAAAATAATCCCACTTGGCCATTTATGTATTGAAATGGTAAAATAAAATTGCTTCGAGCATGGGAGGGTTAATGCAAGTATGTTTTGTTTTTTTTTGCTAAAGGCAGGTGGTATGGTTTTCGCATAGCTAATGAAAATGGTGCATTTTCATTATTCATTGACACTGATGACTTGTGACAGGATGTCTTTTGAGATGCTTAAACGGGGCTGCTTCCATCAGCCAGGAGAAAGCTCTCTGAGTTTCACTTAACCACACACCAGTCTCCAGTGTCGGTTACAGAAATCTACCTCCAAGAATAGAGAAGTTGCAGTCTCTGGATTAGTTATATTACTGCTAAAAGCAAACCTCCAAGGTCACATTTATTATTATTATTTGTTTCTTAGCAGACGCCCTTATCCAGGGCGACTTAAAATTATTACAAGATATCACATTATTTTTACATACAGTTACCCATTTATACAGTTGGGTTTTTACTGGAGCAATCTAGGTAAAGTACCTTGCTCAAGGGTACAGCAGCAGTGTCCCCTACCAGGGATTGAACCCACGACCCGCCGGTCAAGAGTCCAGAGCCCTAACCACTACTCCACACTATATAAGGTTATACTGTGTATTGACCACATTTTGTAATGCCTTATAATAAATTGAAATTACTGTGTATACAGTAATTGAGTAGAAAAGGGAAAATATTTAACAGGATATCGGCTTTTAAGACTTAAGATAAATTTCATACTAAAATATGACTTCATTTTCTACTTGAAGTTTGGCCTTTTGTGCTTTTTCAGAAAGCAGACCGGACCAATTTGAAGTTACACTGTAGCTGCACAGACTCTCTGAAACTTGCTTGCACCTGCAGTATGTCTCTACACTGCCTGTCTACATGGATTTGTCATTTTAATGGTTTTATACCCTGATGAAGGCTTTGCAGCCGAATAGTTGGTTTCTTTCTCAATAAATTTTGTAAATGTTTAAGAGTATGTTTGAGTGTGCGGCTTCCTTTTTTTTTCTTCGGTGACAATTACTCATGTCTGATGTCATGCCTGATCTAGTGTTTATTGGATTCACTATTAAACATAAACCCCCTATTGTAGAATTGTGCCGATAAGGTGGGATGTAATGTATGATCAACTTCCAACTTGCATACAAGTAATGCAGCTGAACAGATGC
This sequence comes from Acipenser ruthenus, assembly GCF_902713425.1. NCBI lineage: Eukaryota > Metazoa > Chordata > Actinopteri > Acipenseriformes > Acipenseridae > Acipenser > Acipenser ruthenus. Next base: position 5,044,506 of record NC_081189.1, read on the forward strand.
AAAGTGTAAATTGAAAACAAACAGAATAAAAAGAAACAGGCCTGGTTTAATGTTTTGAACAGTCACTTACCTTTCACTGCACAAAAGTGCTGCAGACGTGTGCTGGTCTAGCAAGGTATTCAGTGGTTTCATGTACTGTAGCTTGATCTCTGCTAAACTCTGTTTACTTCAGTTTCCTCTAACTTTAAAACTTTCTATTTAACAATATAAAACGTTATTGTGAAGTTTGTGATTGCAGAGTATGATCACTGTTTTTCTTCCTGTGATTACATTGCACTGTACTTTACAGAAGGCTCATGATATGGCTCCCCTTAGTGGTGAAATGGTATTCTGCTTATTGTATACCTCCAGTTTTAATGCTTTAATTATTGTTATATGTTATGTTACAAAGCCAGAGTTATTGTACATCTTAGGTAGATAATTCACAGTATACAGTAGCCATGCTAAGATGTCAAAGTAATAACCAAGTTTAATCATATTTGGAAAAGTACTGTAGTTCTCTAGATATGTAGGTCTTGGACCTTGCCCAAGATTTTCTCTTTACTGGTTCTTAAGACAGAAAATTCATCCCTGGATTTCTTGAAATTCTTAGATGCTTTTAAGTTACTTCCGGAGTGATGCATGTTACCAAATACAGTACTTGCTACTAACGCTTTTTGACACTGCCGTAGCAAGCTGCTCTTCAGCTTCCTGTTAATATGCTGAGAATTAAATATTTAAGAGATGCCTTTAGAGAAATGGATGTTAACATAGCATAAAGGTCATGTGTTGGCTGTTCCTTCAATTTAAATGTGTTATTCAGGTCTGTTCAGCGGTACTGTACAGTGTGATCAAAATTGTGTCTTCTTGATTTTAGATAGCTTCTCTGCAGGGATAATTGGATTACTGTAAGGTGACACATATTTGCTTTACATTTGCTGGAAATAAAGTATGAACTATGCTGGTAAATTGCATTCAAACCTTTCATGTTTTTTTGTAATATTGTATACCTGTTCTGTCTTTCAGGTGGTATCATGGAAAACTTGACCGGACAATTGCTGAAGAGCGTCTCAGACAGGCCAAAACCCCTGGCAGTTACCTCATTAGGGAAAGCGATCGGAGACCGGGGTCATTCGTGCTGTCATTTCTGAGCAAAACAAGTGTTGTTAACCATTTCAGGTAGTGTATTAGAGATTTTGTTATTTTATGTTTTTTTTTTCATAGCAATTACTGAACAAAAGAAGAAAAGAAAAAAAAACACTATTTCTAAGTCTTGCTTTCAACTTGACTTTCAATACAAGTTACACAATGAACACAAAGACATTGAAAACACATGGATCATAGTAAAGCATTGATCGGTCACTTGGAAGGACAGAAAGTGTGGAGTTAGATTCTGGGAGTTGGAGCAGCAGTTTTAAGGGTTGAAGCTGCTTAAAACAGTACAGGAAGCAACATCTTGAGGGTTGAAGTTGATGCTGGCTGTGTGATAAAGAAAAGGTGTGGGAGGACAGTGGTAATGCAGTGTAAAGATGTCAACAAAGAGCTATTGTTAGAAACTGGATATATCAGTAATCTAAAAGATTGCATGCAGCCCACGTGTTGGGCAAAACATGTGATTCATGTTAATAAAAAAAACAAAATTTGAGCATAACTTAAGTCCTGACTGATCTATACTTTTATTTTATGAATTGTCAGTTTCAATAAATATGACTGTATAAACAAGCAGCATATAGTTTCCCCAGGTCCTAAATATATGGGTAGACATTTTATTGCTAATTAATTCCTTTTTTTAAAAGAAAAAATATATATTGGTATCTCCTGAATTAATCATTTATCCCAGAAGTGTAGTGGTATCCCAGATATTTTCTATTTATTTTATGCATTACCTGTTAAACTCAGTGTATTTAAATCGAGATATTGAAGCTGTGTATACACACTGATGAAGGCTTTTTGGCTGAAACATGTTTGCGACTTTCCTTATGGATGAGAAATTTAATCTGTTTGTTCTTCAAAAAATGAAGCTGTGAAACGAAGAATAAATCATGAAAATGACTTTTTGGAATTAATTTGTTTTTCTTATGAGTGTGAACCTTTGTCACATTGCTTTGTATTGATACACAAATCAATGGTGGTATTTTTTTTTTTTTGGTGGGCCAAGGTAGTTCATATTGAAAATTAGTTTTTGGTTTTTGACAGGACTACAATTAGAATACAGTATGAGATGCATATGGTACCTGCTTAGCATTAATTGTGTTTATCTCTCAGATGTCAGCTTGCAGCATTTATGTTTACACTAGTTGCTGGTAAACTGAAAAAAAATGTGGGGCTGAAGATGCAAATACATTCTCTGAAAAAGAAAACGGTACCACATACAGATTTGGGGCATAGAGAAATTTAAGTTTACTAGCTTGTTATTAATTAACTTACATTTTATAATTATAAGAATATAACACATTGGTGTATCTCTTAATGTACTGCATATGTCTTAATTCTTTTATTAGGATCATTGCAATGTGTGGCGATTATTACATTGGTGGACGACGGTTTTCCTCGCTGTCAGACCTTATTGGCTATTACAGTTATGTGTCCTGTTTACTTCAAGGGGAAAAACTGCTTTCTCCAGTGGCACCTCCAGAGGTGGGTATTTGTGTTGATTTTCACAGGAATGGTTAGTTAACTTTAAAGGAGGGGTATTAATCATTTTAACTGGTTTAAAACATTTCTATAATTTAACCCTTTAATATATAATTGATTTATTTTCCAGTTCAGGAAGTCATTTGGCAATGGTATTTTGAATGAATAGCAGCTCAATTAGAAATGTTTGGCAAAACAACGAAGTGCTGAATCAGTGTTAAAAAAAAAAAAAAAAAAAAAAAAAATCCACAGTTGATCATTTCATTGCTTCACCACTTATCTTCTTATTTATACCTTACTTAAACTGTAACCGTTTATAATCTTGATTATCCATGTCAGGGCATGAAGTTAAGGTCATAAAGGGCAAGGCAATGTTGCCTTCGTTGGGCGTGAAAATTCAGGGGCACCAAGGTAGTTCTAGGGGACAGAAAGGCAAAATATAAATCCAATCCAAGGGCACCAAGGCAATTTCATAATCCTTCATAAAACAACAACAACAACAAATACAAGAGAGCCAATTAAGTTGATGAAATGTTAATTCAAACAAACTAAAATCTGTGTTTTCTGGGTGATTCACACACTAATTGTTACAAAAATAAAATATAGATAACTTAAATTGTAAAAATATCCAATTTAAAAACAAACTTTCATTATGAAAAAATACAAAGGGTAATTTAGCAAAAAATAAATATTCAGGGTATTTTTTACTAAAGTCTGTCACCCTGTTAACAGAGCTAAATATAGCGCTTGTCTGTGTCCTGTAATTTAAAGCTTTTTTGAAAACCGTCAATGCCATGTATTTCATTTAGGGTAAGCAAGTTCAACTGGATTTCATATAACAAGTTGTCCGCAGGTGAAGCGAACGTTTAATCAATGCATTTTAAAATGATATAAATAGTATTCTTTCAGAAATTTTGATTTTAACGGAGTATTGGATATTATTATTATACCGCACTGGTTCTAATTCTTGGAAATTGTGAAGTCCATGCTCACCATGAAAAAATACAGCCTTAGTGATACAACAGCACAAATAAGCGATGTCAGTGAAGGGAAAGTTAAAGATAGCTTTTCAGGCAAACTGTCTGAAGACCCACGGCTGGAGTGTAATAATGATAATGGTCAAACGAGTGGTTCGGTCTGCAGTGTGTCTGCGCAACTGTAGTTTGCTAACCGCTGTAACCTGTACAACCTGTTCAAACAAAGCAGCTTTGAAAAGAAAAAAACTCGAAATAGAAATTTCGTCAGGCAATGGAGAATGCTGTGCATCACAATGAACGTCTGGATGTACATCAATGTTTACATTTGAGAGACTATAGTTTCACAGTTCTTGAAATTTACAGTTGGCAAAGGATTTACAGTTTTGTTATGATGCATTGCTGGACACTCAATTCAGGAAAAAAAGGTATGCTGTTTTAAAGCATACACATTCTAACCAGTTTTGTGAACTACGTAAGGTAGTGAGAAGGTATTAAACAAAAATACATGAAAACAGAAATCGATCCACTTCTCAATATCGTGTTTCGTTCACTATTATGTTGTCTCTCCTACTCGTTTCATAACGCAGAGAGCTGCTACTTGAACCACGTCATACATAGCTACTTGCTCAGTTTTTTTGTGTGTTTTTTTTATGTAAGGATTTGAGCTACTATGTATTTGTGTGTTCATTTTTAGCGTTGATGTTCTGGGGGGAAAACATCAAATTACAAAACGGCAACGGTCATGTCTATATAAATTAGCAATGTACACTGAAGACATGGAAGGAGTCAAAATGTGTATTGCACTGTTGCATTTTAAATTATTGCAATTTAAAGCATAGAATCAGACCTCCTTATACCATATTTGATCATAGAATATGTGATTGTGTAATATGATACATTATGTGTTTTTTTTTTTTAAAACTAAGCTGTAAATTAAATATAGGTATACATTATTTGAAGGATATTCACGTGTATGTGAAACAGCGGACAGCGAAGCATCGAAAACAAATTAAATTGCAGCTGCTAAAGAAATGGCCTGAAAACCCACTGCTGTTTTGATATTTTTTGTAAATGCCTAAATGATCCAAACACAGTGGAATACAAACTGTACAAGTGGCTCAACATATGAAGGCACAACCAATTTCTACAGTACTTGAAATTCACATTATTATTATTATTATTATTATTATTATTATTATTATTATTATTATTATTATTGTTGTTGTTGTTGTTGTTGTTGTTGTTGTTGTTGTTGTTGTTATTGTTATTGTTATTATTATTAGTAGTAGTAGTCGTAGTAGTAGTAGTCGTATTATTATTATTATTATTGCTGTTGTCAGGAACGAATTGTTGTGCACCCATTTCTTACCTGCCGATTTAGAAAGCTCTTCTTCCTTTTTTCTTTTTAAAGTTTTTGAGTCAACATGGAGCTCAGACAGAAAAATCAGTGACACTGCCAGTGAACACGTGTGATTAAAAATTCCTGGAGACACGGTCATATTGAGTTCAGTCAGAGATATCTCTGGCTCAGTCTAGCAGCGTCCCTCCCTCTGTTTCCCGTCATTAACCAATGATACAGTACATCTTTTTCGGGCTTAGTGCTGGGAGGTGCACAGTAAAAAAAATGGCAACAATAATACATTATGATAATGAGTCATTTTCTCGTAGGACGAGATTAGATGGAATTCAATTGAATTGTGACAGAATGGGCCAGCTGATGCTGAGAAAGTTTGTTAATGGGTTGTAGATCAGATGTGCTTGTGCTGACAGATACCGCTGGCAATGATGGGCAGGCATATAGGCAAGTGGCTTGGGCACTGCGGTTATTACGCGCCCTGCCATGTAACCATTATATAATTAGGGCATTGGTACTGTTAGTTTCTCTCCGTTTGCTGCATTATGAAGTTGTGCAACTTTTGTCAACACACTAAACTAACAATGATTAGCAAAATTATTGACAGTTATTTTATTAACCCCGAAATAAAACTGATTAACTACAGAAGTATTTTAAATTGTACTTCTCTGTCTGTGTGCATGTAAGCCACAAAACTGAGCAAGCGCTTCTGCTAATTTTTACTTTTTTAATTTTTTTTTTTTTTTTTTTTCACAGCAGCTTTCAAATGAGAGAATACTATAGTGTTTAATTTCTCCTCATGGCAAATTTAGTTATTTATTGTATTAAATATGTAGGTCTGTATGATCCACACAGCTCTACTAAGGCTAGTAACTTGTACAGAAACTAGCCCTTATGTTTTCAAAGATGGTAACAGCAACAATACGTAACGTAAAAGTGTTCCATGTGTTTTATGTCTCATGTCCTGTGCATAACATTTTAAAATGGTAAGTAGTTTAAGTAAAATGTTTGATTTAAAAATGTAATTCCAGCCTGTGGAAGATAGAAGGAGAGTCCGAGCCATCCTGCCATACACCAAAGTGCCAGAAACAGATGAAATCAGGTAAAAATAATACAAATAAATAGTTGTGGCTTGAACATAAACAGTAAAAAGTTATTAATTGTTTAAATGTGTGGAATACATTTATTTGAGATGCAAAGCAGTTACAGAACTACATGCTGATGCAATAATTATTTTAAATACAGTACAGTGTAGTTACTTTTTAGTTTATTAATTTTTTTATTTGAGTCTTCTCGTGATATTTTAACACTTTAAAAAATCCTTTGTTTTCCCAGGATACAGAAGTTAGCATTATAATATTGCATATTTTTGCAAATGACTAATTAGTTACTTTCACTTGTGGCATGCAAGCCATACCACAAACGGTATAAATATTTGGGGAAGGTAGGACTAGTTGAAAAGCTAAAAATAGCTATTTAGATAAAACTACAGTAATAATTTATTATGCTTTGTCAAACATTAAAATATTACAACTTGTATTAAATACTATGCTCTTGTCATTACAGGTAATGTGAAACTTTACAGTTCTTGGTTTGTTATACCCACTTTACATAGAAAACCAAATGTAATTATTATTAATAATAATATAGTGCACTCCGTTTATAAGAATCACATCCGTCCCGGATGATTTGATTCTTGTAAGCGGTTGATTCTTAAAAGCGAACCGATAAGATCTACACTACGCACATCAGCAGTTTAAATACAGTATACAAATGTCAATGGTGCTCAATCACTGAGGACAATACATCAAAACAATCAAAACAAATCCTCATTTGTAAGCAGCTTGTTATATGATCATGATTATGTTTACTCAAGGCTGCAGAATCCTGTTTTACTACAGTATACTTGAGAAGCGATCGTCTCGTGAGGGTGCCTAGTTTAACTGCTGTGTGGTGTTACATGTAATGGCCTTTGAATTAAAATGACATTACAGTACAGTATTTTACTATCAGGACTATGGAATCAGGAATATGCGGTTGATTCTTATATCAGTAATTCTTATAAACGGAGTGCACTGTAATAATAATAATAATAGATACTCTCACCTTTAATGTGTTTTTATATCAAATGGTGTAAGAATTGTAGTTATTTTATGTAAGTCCTTTAATATGGTTTCAATTCCTGTCTCGGTAATTCCCATGTTGTATTTGTCTGCTCAGTTTCCTTAAAGGGGACATGTTTATAGTTCACAATGAACTAGATGATGGATGGATGTGGGTTACAAATGTGAGGACAGAGGAGCAAGGTCTCATTGTAGAGGACCTGGTGGAGGAAGTGGTGAGAAACATTTTTTGTTGTTCTTTTTGTTGTTCTTTCCAACAAGCATTGAAAAAGATCTAAATAACATGAATTGTTTTATGTATTTTAACTTTTTTTGTTGGGAGAAGCCATCATATGCCTCAAATCCTCAAAATCAACAATAAACTCCCAATTACAAGGATTCCATTCTCATTCCGATTGCTTTCACATTGCACCAGTGAGCATCTCATCCCTTCCACCTGACATGTTACCATCTACACCATGTAGCCAGTCTGAAATGTAATGTCATCTTGTTGTTCTTTAATATATATATATATATATATATATATATATATATATATATATATATATATATATATATATATATATATATATATATAATCTATAATCTATATCTTTTTTGTTTTGTTTTCAATTTAAGGGACGAGAAGAGGATCCACATGAGGGCAAAGTGTGAGTAGATTATTTATCATATTCAGCAAGATGTAACAAGATTTAAAATATTAAATTTGAAAGTACAATATTCTTGTATCTACATTTGTAACATTCTTTCATTAGTTTACCCTTTTGTGCATGTTCTTAATTAAGAAAACAGCCCTTGTCGACTTACCAGTTTACATTCACTAACAATAGCTTCAGCTGCAGCACACAACCTCCCATCTTTATTGAATTGTTGCCACTGAACTACTGTAAATGGATAAGATCCAGAATATACCCATAATAAATGTGACATGCAAGCTCCACTGTGTTCAGGGAAGAAAAGCAAATACTGTGTTTTTGATATTATAACAAGAGTTTACTTGAAGTGCCTACAGAGTTCACATGAAATGATGCCCCCACTTTTTAGTGTTTTCTGCATTTAACACCATGTATTGTTCTATATTGACCAAAGTAACAACAAACACTTATATTAAGAGAATATAAATGTATGTAATACAATTTATTTTAAGGCTTAAATGGGGTTTGATTCAGAATAGAGGACGTTGTTGAGAATTCAACCCACCACAGGTGCAATATAAATGTTGACAGCAATAGCTAATTTTCTGGCCAGTCAGTGTTTGATAATGAGTGTATTAAGAAGGTACTTTTTTTTTTTTTTTTAATGATTTATGGTATTTAAACAGGTTGGTTGTGTTTGTTGTTTATTTTCAGTGAGTCCGTTTTTGACCTATCCGTAGTCTGTAAAATAGTGTTCAAAGCCATCAATTTCATTGGCTGAAACTTGGCCAGAGAGAGATGACTAAGCATGCAGCTTTGAGTCAAGGCTGACTCATAGGTACTGCTGCTGGTGCTGCTACTACAGAAAAGAAACAGAGATGGATGTCGTTCCAGTGTTTTTTGTTTTATAATGTGGTATTTTCTTTATTGTTGCAGCTGGTACCATGGAAAAGTCAACAAACAAGAAGCTTACAACCTGCTTATGACAAGTAAGTGCCTGTTGTCTTTACAGATTTATTAAATCTTAATATCATTGACATGCTTTGTATATAAATAAACATGGACTTCAGTATCAAACGCAGTAGTGACATGCAAAATGTTAAACTTAATTTTAATAGAAATATTGATGCCAATAGTTAAAGGTCATGTTGAACAGTTTTTCTTGCAACTGTTTGGCTGGAAAGAAATAATGAAAAGTATAGGATGGACACTTTTCACTGCCTGGAATTTTGTGGCTGCGTGATGCAGGAACGTGCGCCCATTAGATTATCGGTTACTGTGTTCCTGCACCAAAAGTTCACAGGACAGGAGCAAGGGCTGTGTGGAGGAAGAACCTCAGGAATTGAGAATAGGAGAGAGGTGCTTTGTGACTTATGGATGAGTGCAGGGTTTTCCCTTGGCTCACGGAGGTGACACTGAACCGACCTCCAGGGCTGGGAAGCAACTGTTGTTTCCCCCCCAAGGGGAACCCAGAGGTGAGAGAATGGGAAGAATAGAAAGAGTTAGGATAGATTTGGACGGGGGTCCCTTCTGGCTCATGGTTGATGAAGCCAGCATGGCTGGGCCTCTAAGGTTGGGAAGTGAGCTTCACTTGCCCCACAGGGAGACTGTTGCAGAGCTGGAGCAGCATAGTGGCAGAGGAAGGGATGGAGGAAACACAAGACAGAGCTTAAGGGCATGACTTGGGGTTTAAATAGGGAGATAGGCAGATATTATTGGTGGGACAGAACACTAGCCCTAGCTCCAGCTCCCTGAACAGCACACAAGGTTAGAATTAAACTTTGGTTGGTTTTGTAATATTTCCTAGAGGTTTTTATTTTAGTTTAAGCATAACACTTGGATTAAAAAATGGATGCAAAGTAGGAGAAATTAGCAAAAATACATAAGTGGGCCTACGTAGTAAGCATTTGGTACACATGGAAGAAATAAGAATTGAGACAATACACGTTCATTTTTGCAAATGTACCCTATGGTAGTTCCAGGTGAAACAAATTAAATTGCAAATATTCAATTTGTGGAGGCAAGATTCCCAACTACTTCTGGTCCTTTTGAATAATTATTTTTTTTAATAATCTTAACAACTGACTTTAAATGAAACTTGCATTGAAGTTACATTATCTTTTTTGTTTAGTAGGACAAATATGCAGTTTTCTTATCAGACCTTCAGATAACACACCTGGGGACTACACTTTGTTCTTTCGGACAAATGAACATATCCAGAGGTTTAAAATATGTCCCACTCCAAACAATCAGTATATGATGGGAGGGAGATACTACAACAGGTAAATAACATGCTTCTATGAAACACTTATGTCTTTTTCAAGTTGTAAGACAAATGAAAATAAACCCTCACTATTGGCAATTTCTGTTTTTGAATAATTGTATGGCAATGAGAAACCATTCCTGAAAAATACAATATATTGCAGTTAAATGAACAAGGGCTTAAGTTGGGGACTTACGTTTTTTGTTTTAATTTAAAAGATGAACATGTTAAACAATGGCCACTAAGGGATTGTCTGGAATGGATAATTTTCTTTTAATTTCCTCTGTAGTATTGATGACATCATTGACCACTATAAAAAAGAGCAGATTGTGGAGGGTTTCAACCTGAAGGACCCTGTTTCAGTGCAGGTATGTTCATAATATCTATATGTGTCTGCAATTTTTTTTTATTTCATTTACATTTGTGGAATGAATAGCACTCTCAACACAAAACAGGCAAGGGACCCTCTTGATTTCTTTGCCAAGATGCCTTATTTTGAAACTCAAGGCACCATCCTCATTTCTAGGGTCTAGGAGGTGCTTCGAACAACATGCTTATCCATTTTTGGAAAAGCCTTTTTTAATGTTGGTGACAAGAACTGCACTAAAAGCCCCAGAACTCTGTTTTGAGAACACTTTCACACTAGGTTCTTGATTTTTTAATTCATGACCTGGATTTAGAAAACCGCTGGCACTTTGCAGATATGTTTTAAAGCTAGTGGTACCTTCTTGATAAACCATAGTGGGTTCACTAGTACATCACAGTTTTCAATATAACAAGAAGTCGTCAAACTTTACATTTTCTTTTTTTTGTTTAACTTCAGAATCAGGAACAAGTGCTTTCTGATATTGTGGATGGAAAAGAAATCTACAACACAATCAGACGTAAGACGAAAGATGCTTTCTACAAAAACATTGTCAAGAAAGGCTACCTCCTAATACACAAAGGTAAGTGTTTGTACATATATACCGTATTCCTTCGAGTTTAAGACGCACTTTTTTAAACAACTTTTTTTCTTCTCAAAAATAGCCTGCGTCTTAAATTCAAGTACAGTATAGTGATACGTGTACTAAAATTGCCAACAAAAGACATGACTACCCGAGTACACAAACAGCAAAGTGACTGACTGCTTAGAAAAGACGAACAAAGACACCACTGCCCGAATACACAAGCAGCAACGTAACTTACTATGGACGGCAAACTTTGTCAGCGTTTTCGAAAAAAATCTCAATTTGTCTCTTTATCCGAATGCTCCATAGCATGCCGCAGTGTTAAAAGCGCAGCACACACATACTTGGCAATTCAGAAAAAAATTCCCCAGTCATCCAGGCGGCTCTGTTTGCACGGTAAACCACAGGGAGGTGGTGAACGCCTCTAAAATAATGTGGGTTTTTTGATTTGTCAATCACGTTTTTCACTGCCATCCATATTACAGCAAAGCAGGACTGAAATTATTTCCTTTTGTCTTTCCAGACATGCTTGTTTGCTTGCTGTTGCAGTCACTGCTGTTTTTTCAAACTGTAAACCTGACACCGTACAGGAATTAAATAGCCATGATACAGTACAGGGGTAATCACTCAGTAATGTTGTGCAAACAGCTGATTGATTGTCAAGCTTTTTACAGTAAAGTGCTACCTTTTATATTGAAATATGTGTGAATGGCAAGAGATTGAGGTGAAAACAGCTGATTGGTGGATTAGTAAGAGTAATTACTACAGTAATAAGCAGTGTGTTTGTTATTTTAAATCTGTGGGAGTGACACATAACGAGGTGCCTCCTATTAGTAGCAGCTATATTGCTTGCTACCAAATCCCGCGAGGATTGCCCAATGTAACACCCCTGACAACTCAAGCAATCGTATCCAGTCAGCACAATAGTATATGTCACATGACAGCCAAAATTTATACATTTATATTGAAGGCTATGATTTTTTAAACAAAGTTACAAACTGGAATTACAAGCTACTGTACTCTGCTCACCATGATTCACATTTTGTTATCTTGTAGTTACCTTTATTTCCTTGTAGTTTACGTTATTTCCCAACTCAGAAAAAAAAAAATCGAATACAAAACAATAGTTATTATCACTGACTCGGATAAAAAAAAAAAAAAAAAAAAAAAAAAAAAACGCTTTCTGTAGCCCCTATGGTGTGTGTATAAACGTAGCATGTTAATATCGCTTTTTTCATGTCTTTAATGTGATTAATAAAATGTACCGGTAATTTTATTTTAAATGTATGGTGCTTGCTTGTAACTTACAGTACCGAGTGCAGCAATAGTCTCTGGTCCAAACCGTCAGCTGAGTGTAGATATACTATTTACGTCCTCGCTATATGGCCTTCATTATACGATTTAAATACTGATTAAAAAAAATCTAACTGCTGCTGATGTTGGCTCATACAGCTCTATGCAACCGGCACGGCAAAGCAATATCGATATGTGTTTTTTTTTTATTAATAAGTAACAAAGATTTAAATTAACATTTGCAATTGAAACAAACTGAAACTTTGTGCTTTTTTTTTTTTTGGGGGGGGGGGGGGGGGGTGTACTGTGTTGTTCAACGAATAGGATATATAGGATATAGCCAGAATACTGGATGCAGCACGCCACAAATAGGTACTGTTCTTGTAATTCTACTTTTATTCACAATCTCATTGCTATTATTATTAGTGGTAGTAATACATATATATAATAAAGATTATATATATATATATATATATATATATAAAATAAATATATCTATAATTTGTTCTATGTTTTATGTATTTTAATTGTTCTATGTTTTATTACCAGGCAAAGGTAAAAGGTGGAAAAACCTGTACTTCATCCTGGAGGGGAATGATGCCCAGCTAATCTACTTTGAAAGTGAAAAGCGAGCCACCAAACCCAAAGGTTTGATTGACCTGAGTGTCTGTACTGTGTATGGGGTCCATGACAGTCTGTTTGGCAGGTAAGCTAACAATTTGTTCTCTTCTCTTTCCTTCATATTCTTTATAAGTTGTGACCTATGCACATTTGTTCAATATGTTGCTAAAAAAACTCTCATCTCACAAAACAGTTCACCCAGGTTTAGGGGGTAGGGTGTAAACGGGCACAGGTGCAGCTTGGTGTTCAAAAGTGAATAAGCCTGACCAGTTTTGTGTGTTTTGTCAGACTGTCAACCTCAACCCTCTGTTTTATTGTAGTGAATTATTTCCTAATAATCAAATTTCTTGGAGATGTAATTGTATACTGAACAATAGTATAAAAACCTTAAGCTCTGAATTTGTATCAGCATGTTTATACAAGAGTTATTATATTTCACTTAAGTGCCCATGACACTCTGTTTTTTCAGGCCAAACTGTTTTCAGATTGTAGTTCAGCACTTTAGTGAGGAGCATTACATCTTCTACTTTGCAGGAGAGACACCTGAACAGGCTCAGGTATGTATGAATACAGAAAATAGTAAACCTTAAACATTTTGACTACATAGGTCTTGATTTATTAACTACATTCACTTGTTTTTTAATAGGACTGGATGAAATGTTTGCAAACATTTTGCAGTAATCTAAGAAAACCAACTCAGGCACCATCCAATAAGCGTCTTCGGCAGGTAGAATTGTTTTATAATTGTATTTCCCATCACAATATTATTAACCTGTGTTGTAGTGATTCATCCCATATCAACGTGATATATCATATCGTACGAAAGGTATGTATCGTTTGTATCAAGAAGCACAACAGAGCTCATTGTAGTTCACCAAATGGTTATTGAATGAAGAATACATGTGTTTTATAGCTGGCATGACTACATACCCACCCTATCTCGTTAATTTTGTTTTTTTTAACAAAAGTCCAAAGTTAAAAGATCATTTGATCTTATTGTGCATCATACAAATCTGGACCATTATTTGTATCGTGATGCATATTGTGTTGCGAACTGCATATTGTGATAAGTATCACATCGTGACTTTAGCGTATCATTACACCCTGAGTATTAACTAAAAATGAACTAAAGAATTGTACAGTACTCATTTCATAAGATTATATTTTTTTAAAAAATAGTATGCATATAATGAAATTCATAAGTTGGACAAGAAGTCCAAAGCATTGATGGAGTGTTATATGTTGGTTTGGGTTATACAGCACAAGTAACCAGTAGTATTTTTTTTTTGGTTTGTTTTCAGGTCAGCAGCTTATGTTTATATGTTGAAGAGGCCCACAAACTTCCAGTGAAACATTTCACAAATCCCTACTGTAACATTTATCTGAACAGTGTGCAGGTAGCAAAAACACACCCTAGGGAGGGGCAGAACCCTGTATGGACAGAGGAATTCATATTCGAGTGAGTTTTTTCTGGTGTGTCAAAGTTATAAAGAGACATGTTGGTGATTGTTACTTTTATTAATGTTAGTATGATCGTTACTATTTGTGTTTAGAGTTTTGTTATATTGACTAAGTTTTTTTCTTTTAGTGACCTGTCAAGTGAAATAAACCGGTTTGAAATAAGCTTGAGTAACAAGACCAAAAAGAATAAAGATCCAGATATATGTAAGTAATCATTGATAGATATACAGGGTGTACTAAATATTATAAACCTGGTGGATTGACTCCGCCATTGTCGTTAGTCCTGTAAATTATTGTTTGGTTTATAACAGCATTATTATTCTCTGCATCATTCCTCCTAAGCATCAGTGTGCAATGCAGCAGCCATTACTTGCTTGATGATTGACCTTGACATTCATTAATAGCCCTCGCCTTTTGCTCAGGGCACCTACATTGGCTCTCAAAAGTATTCACCCCCCTTGGACTTTTCCACATTTTATTGTGTTACAACATGGAATCAAAATGGATTTGATTAGGAGTTTTTGCCACTGATCAACACAAAAAAAGTCCATAATGTCAAAGTGAAAAATAAAATCTACAAATTGTTCTAAATTAATTACAAATATAAAACAGAAAATCATTGATTGCATAAGTTTTCACCCCCTTTGCTATGACGCACCTAAATAAGTTCTGGTGCAACCAATTATCTTTAGAAGTCACATAATTAGTTGAATGGAGTCCACCTGTGTGCAATTAAGGTGTTTCACATGATTTCAGGTTAAATACAGCTGTCTCTGGGAGGTCCCACATTTGTTTAGTACATTTCCTAACAAAAACTACATCATGAAGAGGAAGGAACATTCAAAGCAAATCCGGAATAAGGTTCTTCAAAAGCACCAATCAGGGGTAGGATATAAGAACATTTCCAGTGGTCATTCTATGGTCTGATGAGACCAAAATAGAGCTTTTTGGCTTCAACGCTAAGCGCTATGTTTGGCGCAAGCCTAACACCGCACATCATCCTAAGAACACCATCCCTACCGTGAAGCATGGTGGTGGCAGCATCATGCTATGGGGATGCTTCTCTGCGTCAGGGCCTGGAAAGCTTGTTAAGATAGAGGGCAAAATGGATGCAGCAAAGTATAGAGAAATTCTGTAGGAAAACCTGCTGAAGTCTGCAAGAGACCTGGGACTTGGGAGAAGATCCATCTTCCAGCAGGACAATGACCCCAAACATACAGCCAAAGCCACACTGGAGTGGCTTAAAAACAAAAAGGTCAATGTCCTGGAGTGGCCCAGTCAAAGCCCGGACCTCAATCCAATTGAGAATATGTGGAACAAGTTGAAAACTGCTGTTCACCAAAGGTCCCCATCCAACTTGACACAGCTTGAGCAATTTTGCAAAGAAGAATGGGCAAAAATTGCAGTGTCCAGATGTGCAAAGCTGGTAGAGACTTATCCAAATAGACTCATGGCTGTAATTGCTGCCAAAGGTGCCTCTACCAAATATTGACTCAAGGGGGTGAATACTTATGCAATCAATTATTTTCTGTTTTGTATTTGTAATTAATTTAGAACAATTTGTAGATTTTATTTTTCACTTTGACTGTGGATTTTTTTCTGTTGATCAGTGGCAAAAACTCCTAATTAAATCCATTTTGATTCCATGTTGTAAAACAATAAAATGTGGAAAAGTCCAAGGGGGTGAATACTTTTGAGAGCCACTGTATCTGCTGCTGCAGTAAATTATCAGGAAATAGCCACTGTGTCGGATATATGCTTCAGTACAATTTTAATTCAGAACATAATGACTTAGAAAAAAATGTGGTAATGCATTTGCTTCAATTGTCTTTGAAATGAGTGTGTTTTTTTATTTTTTATTTGCTTTGCATTGGTATTAGAGCTGTGTCTGCCATGTTAGACCAAAATGTGAAACACAGCTGATTTTACCTTTTTTCCACATCTTTGTCCAGTTTCAACCATACATAGTCTAGTATGGGGTCATCTTAATAGATAATATCAATTTTGGCTTAATTTATTAATGTCCTTTTTTTTTTCATTAAAAAAATAAATATGAGTTTACCTACGGTCTGCTCTGTTGAATTTCAGTGTTCATGCGTTGCCAGCTTAGTAGGTTGCAGAAAGGCCAAATGATAGATGAGTGGTTCCCACTCAGCTCCCACATTCCCCTGAAAGGAATTGAACCTGGCTCAGTTCGTGTGAGAGCACGATATTCGATGGAGAAAATCATGCCAGAGGAAGAATACAGTGAATTCAAGGAGGTAAGTATTAGTCAATGTGGTAGATAGTCAACTAAAATATATTGAAAACTACCTGCAAAATTACAGTATTTAGATTAGCATCATTTTTGTATATAATAAAACCACCAGTGCAATAATTGTCATCTTCTGTTATAAACAAATAAGTAGCTTAAACAGTGTATTTTTGGAAGTTGTAAAAAAGAAGTAATATGCTAAACGGCAAAGCAAAAAACAGATCTTCGTTCAGAAAAGGTGCAGCTATTTTATTTATTTATTTTTATATCCCAGCTATTGGGACTTTGATTAGACATCTGAAGATTTATTTAAATTACAGCAGCTGATTGATTATTTTCTTCTACTAGCTCATATTGCAGAAGGAATTTCATGTCATCTATGCTCTGGCCCATGTTTGTGGACAGGACCGCACGCTACTGGCTAGCATTTTATTGAGAATATTTCGCCATGAAAGAATGGAAGCACCACTACTAAGAACACTAAATGACAGGGAAATAAGCATGGAAGGTGGGTATTTCTGTGCTTCCAACAATTCAATAACAAACGTCATACTCAGAGTTGCTCCTATTTATGCATTTGGAATAAAATGAATGATTTTATATGTATGAACCCTAGTTTATTGCCAGTATTGCCTAGCAGAAACTGGTGTTTTGTGTGCCATCTTCATAGAGAACTATGTTAAATTTTGTTTTAGAGTTTGTTGAGGGAATTAAAAAGGTTTACAAATGTGTTTTCTTATAGCTGTGCTGTATTTTTTTTATTTTTTAGATGAAGCTACAACACTTTTTCGTGCTACGACCCTGGCAAGCACACTTATGGAACAGTATATGAAAGCTACTGCCACCCCATTTGTTCACCATGCTCTCAAAGACACCATCTTGAAAATAATGGAAAGCAAACAGTCTTGTGAGGTAAGTTGCATTTTCATACTCCACAAACACACACACTAAAACGTAAATTAAAATTTGATTTTAAAAATACCAGTCTCAATTGAAATAATTCAAAGACCTACAAGATTGGCATCTCAAGTACATATATTACGTAGCTGGTGCCATGCATGCCCCAGTGGTGGTCCTCATGAGAAGGACTTGTGTACCAAAACAACAACTGTTATATACAGGTTATCAAAACTTTGTGTATATTCTGTTTTGCATGCTATTGTAGACATGTTAACGCTAACACAAAGTAAATCATTCTCATTTCAGTTAAATCCTTCCAAACTTGAGAAAAATGACGACGTGAACATTAACTTAACATTCCTGTTGAACATCCTTTCAGAGCTGGTTGAAAAAATATTCATGGCTGCAGAGATACTTCCACCGTAAGTTATTATCTCTGCTAGCCCTATCAGAATGGCAATCTCTACGATTATAGGATGCTATCAAAAACAAATTCGGGTGAATTCAGTACAGTTCAATCAAACTTTTTGATTGAATCAATCTTTTTGTTCCTGTCTTTTTAAATATTACAGGACCTTGAGATTCATGTATGGGTGTTTACAGAAATCTGTCCAACAGAAGTGGCCGGAAAATACAACAATGAAAACCAGAGTTGTCAGGTAGGTTTTGATTAATTAAACAAAACAGATTTTAACCAGGTGAGCTTGGCACTGTACCTCCAATTACAATTTTTTTTTTTTTTTATTGAAAACTTCCATTCTTAATTGATCAGTTTTAACAGATCAGTCTGCAGTGATACAGTAATACGAGTCAGGAGAACATGGCATTGATTGTTGTAGTTGTTTTCATGAACTGGATAAATGCACTTGATAAAAGTCTTGCCAATTCTGTCACAAGGGGTCGGTTTTTCAAAACTTAATCTGGATCAAAGTGATCTGGATTTTGTAATCCTATATTTTGAGATCGAGATTACTTTTATCTGGATCATTTTGATGTAGTTTTTCAGAAAATGTCACTGCTGGATTACATTTATCCAGATAACAAATAATCACGAAAGCCAGTTTTTTGAAGTAGACTAGTTCTTTACATACATACATACATACATACATACATACATACATACATACATACATACAGTGCCTTGCGAAAGTATTCGGCCCCCTTGAACTTTGCGACCTTTTGCCACATTTCAGGCTTCAAACATAAAGATATGAAACTGTAATTTTTTGTGAAGAATCAACAACAAGTGGGACACAATCATGAAGTGGAACGAAATTTATTGGATATTTCAAACTTTTTTAACAAATAAAAAACTGAAAAATTGGGCGTGCAAAATTATTCAGCCCCCTTAAGTTAATACTTTGTAGCGCCACTTTTTGCTGCGATTACAGCTGTAAGTCGCTTGGGGTATGTCTCTATCAGTTTTGCACATCGAGAGACTGAAATTTTTGCCCATTCCTCCTTGCAAAACAGCTCGAGCTCAGTGAGGTTGGATGGAGAGCATTTGTGAACAGCAGTTTTCAGTTCTTTCCACAGATTCTCGATTGGATTCAGGTCTGGACTTTGACTTGGCCATTCTAACACCTGGATATGTTTATTTGTGAACCATTCCATTGTAGATTTTGCTTTATGTTTTGGATCATTGTCTTGTTGGAAGACAAATCTCCGTCCCAGTCTCAGGTCTTTTGCAGACTCCATCAGGTTTTCTTCCAGAATGGTCCTGTATTTGGCTCCATCCATCTTCCCATCAATTTTAACCATCTTCCCTGTCCCTGCTGAAGAAAAGCAGGCCCAAACCATGATGCTGCCACCACCATGTTTGACAGTGGGGATGGTGTGTTCAGGGTGATGAGCTGTGTTGCTTTTACGCCAAACATAACGTTTTGCATTGTTGCCAAAAAGTTTGATTTTGGTTTCATCTGACCAGAGCACCTTCTTCCACATGTTTGGTGTGTCTCCCAGGTGGCTTGTGGCAAACTGTAAACGACACTTTTTATGGATATCTTTAAGAAATGGCTTTCTTCTTGCCACTCTTCCATAAAGGCCAGATTTGTGCAGTATACGACTGATTGTTGTCCTATGGACAGAGTCTCCCACCTCAGCTGTAGATCTCTGCAGTTCATCCAGAGTGATCATGGGCCTCTTGGCTGCATCTCTGATCAGTCTTCTCCTTGTATGAGCTGAAAGTTTAGAGGGACGGCCAGGTCTTGGTAGATTTGCAGTGGTCTGATACTCCTTCCATTTCAATATTATCGCTTGCACAGTGCTCCTTGGGATGTTTAAAGCTTGGGAAATCTTTTTGTATCCAAATCCGGCTTTAAACTTCTCCACAACAGTATCTCGGACCTGCCTGGTGTGTTCCTTGTTCTTCATGATGCTCTCTGCGCTTTAAACGGACCTCTGAGACTATCACAGTGCAGGTGCATTTATACGGAGACTTGATCACACACAGGTGGATTCTATTTATCATCATTAGTCATTTAGGTCAACATTGGATCATTCAGAGATCCTCACTGAACTTCTGGAGAGAGTTTGCTGCACTGAAAGTAAAGGGGCTGAATAATTTTGCACGCCCAATTTTTCAGTTTTTAATTTGTTAAAAAAGTTTGAAATATCCAATAAATTTCGTTCCACTTCATGATTGTGTCCCACTTGTTGTTGATTCTTCACAAAAAATTACAGTTTCATATCTTTATGTTTGAAGCCTGAAATGTGGCAAAAGGTCGCAAAGTTCAAGGGGGCCGAATACTTTCGCAAGGCACTGTACATACATACATACATACATACATACATACATACATACATACATACATACCCTTGCAAAAGTATTCAGACCCCTGACCAATTCTTTCATATTACTGAATTACAAATGGTACATTGAAATTTCGTTCAGTTTGATATTTTATTTTAAAACACTGAAACTCAAAATCAATTATTGTAAGGTGACATTGGATTTATGTTGAGAAATATTTTTAAGAAAAATAAAAAACTGAAATACCACTAAATACGTGTTTTCCTTTTTGGTTGCATGGACACAAAACTTAAATAAATATGTAAATATTATATTCTAACACTCTATTTGGACATACAGCGTGTGCTTGCTATTGCAATACAAACAAAATATCGATGTTCTATGATCATTTAAAAGCTAAATCCATAGGATCATAATAATCCTGTTATTAATCCTGATCTCCTCTTTAAATTCAGAAAAACCCAATTGCAACATTTAATCGTGATTTAAAAGTGCGATCAGATTACCAAAATGAAATCCGGATCACAGTAATCCCAATTGCATTTTGATGTTTTGAAAAACCCAATTGCACAATATAATCCAGATCAAACACGGAAATCCGATTACCAAAGTTTTGAAAAACCAGCCCCAGGTGACGCCACCTGTGTATTGTCAGCGATATATTCCTGGCAATGCTGTAAAGTATTCATAACTAAAAATGCATGGATTTTATAATTATTGTGTTTCAGGAAACTAGCTTTTATTTTAACAAGTGCGTCTTTTTTGCAGTGGCTTTGTTTTTCTGCGACTGATCTGCCCTGCAATCCTTAATCCAAGGATGTTTAACATAATTGCAGGTGGGTTTCTTATTTATTGTAAGAGATTTTTGCTTTCTTGTAAGAACAAAAACAATAAAAGTGGAAAATACAATTAAAATACAGTTGTTTTTTTTTCTTTAATTATTGGCTACCTTGAGTTTGGGGTCATTTTTTGCTGAAGAACGCAGGACTTTCACTTGCAGTATAAGGTGAACCATGTATTATATATTCACTTAATTAGTGCTGCATATTAATATGAATATTCAGAAACTGTTCATTCAGATTTCTTAGCCTTCTGACATCTGATTTTATTGTTCTGACAATAAGCTCATTGACGTTTATAAATAGGTTGGGTTTTACTGGATCATCTATGTAAGCTGTTAAAACAAAAATAGTGGCATGTAGAAGAGACACATTGTCCACATTTTACCTTCATATCATACATTTTGTAAATATACATACCCTCTTCCTTATGATGTATTTAAACACTGCTATATTAATCTGGCAGCAATCAAGTCAAATGTGCTATATTTTTCAGGTTAAAATACAATTGTTTAATTTAACACTGCTTTCTTCACTTCCCCAATAGCAGACCCTCCTTCCTCCACAGCTGCAAGAACACTCACCCTGATAGCAAAGTCTGTACAAAACTTGGCAAACTTGGTGGAGTTTGGAGCCAAGGTAAGTGATATGTTACAATGTAAGCAGCATATGCTTTTGTGCATTGTCTCAAGCTCTCAGTATATACATTTTTTTTATTCAATTTTTTTTTTTTTTTAACAGGAGCCTTACATGAAAGGAGTGAATCCATTCATTAAGAACAACAAGCATCGGATGATTATGTTCTTGGATGAATTGGGGGTTAGTATGGTTTGAATAGAATATGTGCAAAGTTCTAGCTTAATCAAGTATGCTACATAATAAAAATAATGTTTTCATGTTAAATCTACCTCCTCTGTCAGTATTACAGAATGTTTCCAAATATAGTAATTTGCTTGGAATTTACAGATCCTGCATAGGTGTGTGTGTGTGCACTGACGAAGGCCAGTGGCCGCAACGCGTCTGCATGAATTCGCTTCATTGTTTTTTGTGATTATGATGTTATAGTAATAAATGTATAAGCTTAACAGCAGATAATTGGTGAGTGCTTGACTTTTTACAACAGTGTTGTAAAGGCAGGGCAGCAGTGTGGAGTAGTGGTTAGGGCTCTGGACTCTTGACCGAGGGTCGTGGGTTCAATCCCCGGTGGGGACACTGCTGCTGTACCCTTGAGCAAGATACTTTACCTAGATTGCTCCAGTAAAAAAAACCCAACTGTATAAATGGGTAATTGTATGTAAAAATAATGTGATATCTTGTAACAATTGTAAGTCGCCCTGGATAAGGGCGTCAGCTAAAAAATAAATAATAATAATAATAATAATACAACATTGTGTGTGTGCTAGCGCCATCTACTGTATAAGATGCTATATTTCAATTTAGTGTTCAAACAGGTCCCAGTAGTGGGTTTCTGCATTTTCAATTCATTCAGTACTAACAAAAAAAACATTACATTGTCTTACTTGCTATTATTCTTTCATAATAAAGACAACATCAAAGTGTTTGACATACAATCCTGAAATAAGTACACTAACTGCCTCCAAATTTGGAGAATTTAAGTAAACCTAGAAAATACCTTTGTTTACAGTGCAATCAAATGAATGTGTCATGCAATCCCATGTAGTCCATAATTGTATACATGCTTGTACAACCTGCTCTACTAAGGCCATTGTCTAAATATTTTGGCCAATGGATATACAATATTACAGGAGATAACGTCTGTCATTAGAAACAATCGTTGTTATTACTGAATATTCTGTGCAAAATGATATATCGTTAGTATTTCTGATTTTCAGTTTTAACCGTTATAAACAATAAAACACCTCTGTTACAAAAAAATGAAATCGGTGTATAGCCAATAAACACAGGAAATGGTTACTCCATTCATGTTGACTTTGCCACTTTCCCATTTAAAAAAAAACTTATTTAAAAAAAATCCAAAAACAAACAACCTTTCCATGCAGCTGGGCAATGTCCCTCCTTCCTGACTCGTATCTATCATTGACTTGTTCGGAATACTTTACACACACCCCATATACTGAGTGGCAGCAAATTCTACATTTCTATTGGAGACCGCTTGCAAGATTTAAAACGAGATTACAATTACAGTAGAAGGCTTTTTTTGCGGGATTTAAAGCTATATTACAGTTAGACAGTGAGAATTTAAAATTGTGGCGAAATGTAAAAAAAATGTCTGGACACACAAAAACCCCAGAAGAATGTGCCCGTGACCATAAGGATTTTGTTGTGGAAGATAGCAAAGGAAAGGTGGTAGAACTAAGTGTGCAAGTACTGTTGTGACAAAAAAAATGCCCAGACATTTTGGAAAGTAACCGAAAACAATAAATTCATACAGCATAAGAAAAGTGAAAGCTCTGTAAAAAATAAATAAATAAATACATAAATACATAAAACTCAAATAGCTAAAAAATAAGCACCAAAAAAGGAAAATAAAAACCAAAAACCAGAGCTATCTATCTATCTATCTATATATATATATATATATATATATATATATATATATATATATATAAATAAAATATATACAGTGGCTTGCAAAAGTATTCAGACCCCTGACCAATTCTCTCATTTTACTGAATTACAAATGGTACATTGAAATTTCGTTCTGTTTGATATTTTATTTTAAAACACTGAAACTCAAAATCATTTATTGTAGGATGACATTGGTTTTATGTTGGGAAATATTTTTAAGAAAAATAAAAAACTGAAATATCTTGCTGGCATAAGTATTCAACCCCCACACATTAATATTTGGTAGAGCCACCTTTTGCTGCAATAACAGCTTTAAGTCTTTTGGCGTAAGTATGTACCAGCTTTGCACACAGTGTCTGAGTGATTTTGGCCTATAAATCTTGGCAGATTTGCTCCAGGTTGTTCAGGTTGGTTGGACGACGCTTGTGGACCGCAATTTTCAAATAGTGCCACAGATTCTCAATGGGATTGAGATCAGGACTTTGGGCCATTGTCGGACATTCACCTTTTTGTTCTTGAGCCACTCCAATGTTGCTTTGGCCTTGTGCTTGGGATCATTGTCCTGCTGAAAGGTGAATTTCCTCCCAAGATTCAGTTTTTTAGCGGACTGAAGCAGGTTCTCTTGCAGTATTTCCCTGTATTATGCTCTATCCATTCTTCCTTCAATTTTAACAAGATGCCCAGTCCCTGCTGATGAGAAGCATCCCCCCAGCATGATGCTGCCACCACCATACTTCACTATAGAGATGGTGTGTCTTGAGGCATGAGCAGTGTTAGGTTTGCATCACACATAGCGCTTTGAGTTTTGGCCAAAAAGCTCTATCTTGGTCTCATCTGACCACAAAACCTTTTCCCACATCGCAGCTGGGTCACTCTCATGCTTTCTGGCAAACTCCAGACGTGCTTTCAGATGGTACTTTTTGAGTAACAGCTTCTTTCTTGCCACCCTCCCATACAGGCCAGTTATGCAGAGCTCTTGATATGGTTGACTGGTGCACCATTACTCCACTCCCAGCCACTGAACTCTGTAGCTCCTTCAAAGTGATTGTTGGCCTCTCTGTGGCTTCTCTCACAAGTCTCCTTCTTGTTTGAGCGCTGAGTTTTGAGGGATGGCCTTTTCTTGGCAGTGCCTGGGTGGTGTGATGCAGCTTCCACTTCCTGATTATTGATCCAACTGTGCTCACTGGGATATCCAAACACTTGGATATTATTTTGTACCCTTTCCCTAATCTATGCATTTGTATTACTTTATCTAACTTCTGTAGAATGCTCTTTGGTCTTCATTTTCCTTCAGATTCACAGCCTGACCAATGATCCTTCAACAGTGGGGTTTTTATCCAGAAAATGTGACAGCAACTTTAATGGTTCACAGGTGGAGGCCAATGGTAAGGTAATTGTGTCCTCGTTAGGGCAATTTCTTTCATCGGTGTAAACTGGGAGCTTCCACAGCACAGGGGTTGAATACTTATGCAAGCAAGATATTTCAGTTTTTTATTTTTCTTAAAAATATTTCCCAACATAAAACCAATGTCACCTTACAATAATTGTTTTTGAGTTTCAGTGTTTTTAAATAAAATATCAAACAGAACGAAATTTCAATGTACCATTTGTAATTCAGTAATATGAGAGAATTGGTCAGGGGTCTGAATACTTTTGCAAGGCACTGTATATAAATATATATTTTGTGTATCTGTTTCCCGAATAAGCTATACTTAAGTGTCTTAAATCTGTTTTATTACAGAATGTCCCTGACCTTCCAGACACTACAGAGCACTTTAGAACTGACTTGTCACGGGATCTTGCTGTCTTGCACGAGATCTGTTTGTCGCATTCAGATGAACTTCGGACTCATAGCAATGAGCGTGGAGCGCAACAGGTGAGGGCTCGCTTGAGACACACAAGTAATGTGAACAGCATTATTGGACAGTGTGTAATATGTAGTATTTGTAAATGTTTTAAATGTTTTTTACATGGATGTCTATCTGACAGGGTGAGAAGTTGCACACCACATGAATATCTAGGTGGTATTGCTTATACCATTGGTCAAAGACTTTTTTTTTTTTTTTTTAGAAACATTAAAGTTGCCTTATAGTGTGCTAACTTACTCTGTATTTAAAGTTATATTCAGTAAAGATAAACATGGATGGCATTACAGTAGTTAATATTGTTTCGTACTGTTTTGTTTAAAGTGATGTTAATGACCTGGTTGTTTTACAGAATTAAACATCCCTGTTTGAATAAAATTAAACATTTAAGTATACAGTATTTCTAATTGGTCTGGGCTTTGCAGTGGGGTTTTGCTTATTGTTTTTTGTACAATCTCGGCTCCACCATGTATTTTTACATTTATTTCAGCATGTCTTGAAAAAACTCTTGGCAATCACAGAACTTCTTCAGCAGAAACAGAATCATTATTCGATGTCCAACAGCAACAGGTAGTAGCCTTGTCCCTGGAGTTACGCATGGGGCCCAGCATGCTCCACCGCCATCACCTGGTGACCCACGCCAGCCTCACTTCCACCCTGCTCTTAAAATAGCACACTTTTGACACATGCCCAGTGCAGTGTGAACTATGCAACTAAAAACAACAAATTATGACTGGTTGTTTTACACCATTGACTTTGTAAGCTAGAAGTGCAGGAAGTTGCTTGCACTTTTTTCCACTTTCCAATTTATGAAAAGTCACAGATCTCTGAGCCTTGGGTACATCATTCACCTTTTACACAAACTAAGAAGACTTAAGTGTTTCCAACAAAAGTTGCCAAAGTGTATCTTAGTCTGCTCAACACGAGGAATGAAATGCCAGTCAACTGACTTGAAGAAGAAACAGTGACCTTGTTTATAACTGAAGTATGGGATGTAATGCTTTTTATACTGTAATTTGTGACTGACTTTTTTATGGTTATTTCCATATATATCTGTCTAATTTGTATTTAGTATTTTTATTTGGACTTTGCAATTTAGACTGATTATTTGCTAAAAGTGGTTATTTTATATCTGAAAATAAATTATCTTGCTGGAATCATGAGTAAAAAAGATATTGAGACAAGTCAATAATTGTGCCACTAATTTTGTTTGGTTGAGTCTTCCAACATCTTAAAGCCAGACAAGTCACATAATCCAAAAAACAAACAAAAAAAAAAAACCTATGTAAAATGTTTACAGCTGTAAAACAATTTGAATAGTAAAGATGGATCATTGTATCAGAAATGCATGCACTTATTAAACCATTATGTAAATTAGTGTTGACTTTTTTATTTATTTATTTATTTATTATTATTATTATTATTATTATTATATTGGTGGATCACACTTACCAGTAATGGAGACTTTTACTGCAATTAAATATACATTGGGTGGATTTATACAGATTTTAAACCCCTTTTCCATGGTCTGAATATGAAACGAAACACAAAAATAGTATAATTTATGAAAATCTGTCACCTGTTTTAGTTATCTTACATGTGCTAATACTGGAAGTGTAAAACCTTTCTTGGATAGTTGTGGCATGAAGTCCTATGGTTGGATTCACTTAAGTCTACCATTCATACATACTGTATGAGCCTCCATCCTGTTCAGCATGTTTGTTTTTTAGCCTTAGGTTAAGAAAATCTCTCTTTATCCAGGGAGGGTGAATGTCCCTTTCTTCACATAGCCTTTTCTAACTTTTAAAAAAAAAATTAAATACAAAAATATGTATTGATTTGAACACAACCTTCTGACCTACCAAATATTGGAATAATCATTGCAGCTATTTTGTTACTGTATTAAAAATAAAAATGCTTATCATACTACTCAGATAAACAGTTTGGGAAAGTGTGTGTAATGCTGTCAATTAACAGAGATTCAAGCAGCAGTTCTTCTAGTGAATAGCAAATGAACACATTTCCCCCTCTATGGAGAGCTTGAGCTGAAATTATCAATTGTTTCAGTATTAAACTGTACTAAATTATATGGTACATGGTAATATTTCAAAATGATCTCATAAAATTGTAAATGTCATGTTTTCCCTCAGAAGTGTTTTGTTTAGTCATTTAAAAGGACAATAACCTAGGCTTTACAAAAAACATGTCCTTTTATTAGCATAACATGTACAATTCTGATAATGTAAACATTCACCTAAACAGGGATTACAATCTGATTCTGAAAGTAATTGTCATATAAATGCTGTGTTAGGATTTCCTGATCTGATTGTGTGGGATGATCGAGTTCTGGAGAAATAACAACAAATGATTCCCACACCGCAGACGAGCTTTTGTTCATGGAATTCATTTTTCTTTGACGTCCTTCATAAACAAATCCATTACGCCGACTTAAGAATAATCTAAAAGAAACACCTTTGATACGGGTCACATGTCTGCTGCTGCGCTCTGCAAGCCATGTCATGTGCTACTGGGGAAAGCCAATCCACACAACAGGAATTATAAACAATGATTTTTAGTACCAAAGAGAGCCTCTTTAATAGTAATAGACAGTTTGTGTATTACTGAGTAAACAAAATTGGACCCGACCTCGGGTCCGTGGCTCCGGGTAGACCCGTGAAGACCTCTACCCTGTTGTACATACATGAGATCATATTAAAAGATGAACCTTGTGAACACCACAACTTTAACATTATTTATTTATTATAAAAAAATAGTGGTATTTTAATTCAGAAAAGTAGGATACTTCTTCTGAAGACCCATTTAGCATACAACTATAGAATACACATTCCTAAAGGGAATGTGTCAACTAAATGATGTATTTGACAAAATACTGCAATACTCTTGCAGCAGTAAAAAGTCATTTGATCATAACATATGAAGTCACATGACTGAATATGGCAATGGTTTGCTTTCATCTTCTTTGCTTTATAAAAGCAGCTATTGTTTCAGGCCCACAGATGCAGGTGACATATCACAACACAAGTTATTTTCACTCATTGGAATTAGTTTAAACAGATTATGCTGCGTCCATTAAAGGGAATCCATATCGTCATCTGTCCACACCTCCTAGGAAAGAAAAAAAAACAACAGTTATAACTATGCCAATCCATGTATTCTCACTTTGTATACCAACCATATTGTATCTTAACCTATAAACACACAATAAAGCACTACCTTACCAGAGCCCATTATTCCAATGAATACATTTGTTTTAATGTAGTTTATTTATTAACTAACTGGTTGACCAAATAAATAGTTAAACTAAAAAGAAACACCATACCCATTGATTTGGCATTGTCCATGCGTTTTTCACTGGATATTACTGTGCACAATGTTAGATAACAGCTGATCAAACTTCTGATTACGCACAGTTAATAATTACACTGATCTATACAACAGCAAGCTATACAATCTGAATGGCACTCATTCAGTCACACAGGACATGGGCTTTGATTGGGATTTTTCATTAAAAAAATATTCTGTTTCTAATTTTGGTGCCATTCAAGTATTTTTTTTTTTTCTCTCCCACCCAAGCTATTGCATGAGCCCATTCCATACAAAAAACTACAATGTTATTATTATCACTTGCATACAGAAAGAACCTACACCGGATGCCTTGTCACTGTGGAACTTGTTACACACCCATAGTAAAAATACAAGGGTGGTCATGATCATAAAATAATAATACAAAAATCAAACACCTACCTCTTCCGTCTTGGATTTTTTGGTGACATGCTCATCATCTTCATATCCTTTCCTCCTCTTTCTGAAACATAAAAGCTGTGTTCAATAGCAAAGCAATGTATTGTTACCAAATTAACTAGTACAGTTGTTTTCCTCATTATGATGGGGCTATGTGTCTAGGCTGCTGAGTTTGGAACAGTTCCCAGCTCATGTACAATGTAATGCCTTGACTACATCCTACTAGCGATGTCAAGGTAAACTTGTACAAGCTTCAGATTTGTTTCCCGTTACTGTGTAGCCATTCCTGAAACATTTAAACAAAACAGAACACTTTACTTTAGTAATCAGAAACTAGGAAGCAATGTAAAGTTTACCTATACATTTTGTTTATTTTTTTCAGATTGGAGTGTACAATTATGTCAGTCCCAACTGCTCTCCAAGTCATGTGATCTCTTAACACCAAGAAACAGAAAGAGGAAAGAAAAATTGAAATTATTAACTATAAATATTTAATTGGGCTGCCAGAGGAACACCACTTCAAAAGATAGTTTGTCAAAGGTGTTATCTGTACTAGTCCATATCTGCATCTATCTGTACATCGTGTGTGTATTTCACTGTGTTTTTTCCGTACTAGAGGGATTTGGAGGGCCTACAAAGTGTTAGCCCCGATGTTATTCACTTGTTAAACTGTATGCCATGAAGATTTTTGACAAAAGACAGGGATGAATGTGTATATTCACAACAGCAGATTAAGGGTGAAAATACTATTGAAAATATTAAAAGCGCAACTTTTTTATACAGTAGATATGTCAAGCAAAGTAAGTTAATGTGTAACCCAGAAAATGAAATGAAGTTAAAGACTTTGTTGCATGATCAGCACCAAACAGAGTAGCCTAGACAAGCATAGATAGATAGATTTATGAATAACAGTGGACTTTATATAATTTCCTACTTGGACTTGAATAGACATTTGAGGTCTAATATATAAGCTTATGTCTGTATATAACAGTACATCTAATAAACAGCATCAATTAGTTATCACAAAAATCTTAGTTAAAACAACAAAAACAAAATCGATTTTATAAACTATATGACCCTTGGTTATATAAAAAAAAAGGATGCTTTTTTTCTTGTGCTTATTGCTGGATCAAATTCTTGTTTCTTCCTCAGCATTTGTAACAGGTACTCCTCTAAAACAAAAAACTTCGGGGCATCCCTCAACCTGTCACATATGCACACATGAATCTATGCCCAGTTTATGCATATGGAGAAGTACTGCAAATTGTAAATAATTAAGTTTGTAGCAGTGCATAATGAACAGAACAGTTTTTGTTCTATTTTATATGCTGAGTTACTGGAATAATGCTAGAGTTTTTAAGTAGTACAGTAAGACAGTAGCAGTTTTAAAATGGAGATGCTGATTTGGCTGCAAGTATTGTCACACTTCATAACACACTCTATAGCTATTTTCTTTATTACAGTATGACATTGAATACTTGTTTGTTATAGATCATGATTTCACTGAGCTGCTTCTGAAAGGAAAAGACTCAAGGAGCTACTGTTTATTTAAATCTGCGACATTTCTTTTTTTTCAGTATACTGAACTGTTTTCTTTTGGATTACATCAATATGTTAATGTTTTCTAGTAGTAAAATGCTTAAACAGATATTGTAAAAGAACAATGTATAGTTGTAATGTTTATTGTGGTACACCAGGAGTATAGCATTCTATGTACTGTGGCACTGGAAAGCTTTAGCAAGCGTTAACAGTAATCTTAGCCCGTCATGTTGGCTGAAACTGAAGTCAGGTTAAAAGGATAATACTAGAATATTATTTCAAAACATACAAACAATGATGTTTTACACCTTTCTATGTTTTTAAACCACTCCTTTAAACATGTGCTTTATGAAAATGTTGTATCAGTGAATAAACATTTTTAGAAGTTTAACAGGGAATGTGTTTTTTGCATACAGTACAATGTACAGATATTACAATTACTTGAAACTTTTTGGTCTATAACCTTTATGGTTCAGGGCAAAAATTAAGCAACAGGTGTATTACTTTAAGACTGTCATAATGTACACAGTATTATATTTCTGTAACTTTTGGCTATAAAAAGATCATTGTTTTGGGAGGGGAAAGGGGCTAGTGTGTTAAAGCTGAAATGCTTCACAGGTACATCTGTATCACAAACCAGAGTTTTGTTTATAGCAGTGACGGATCCCAAATTTCACTTTCAGTTTTTGCTCAACTATGTTACTAGCTCAATGAAAGAGACCTAAATGTCCCCGCATAATCTTTATCTGCCTAACAAATGAAGGACATCAGGAAGACACTTCTGCAATCCTAAGAAATACCGGCAGTTATACAATGTGATGCTCAAGCAACGTTCTTCTTCTGCGACTCACAAGCAAGTTTATGAAACATCCTTTTGCATGAGGGCAGCTTCATAGCTATTGAGAGTGATAGCTCCAAGGGAAAAAAGTCAGGGTGGGGGTTGTATATATATATATACACACACACATACACACACACGCACATACAGTGACATTTTTTTGCACATTTTGGGGGGGGGGGGTTATACTACCATAGAATCAATCCGCACCATCTACAGAACATCATGTCACACATACATTTAAAACAAACTAAAAAAAAGTTTTACTTTGTTTTTTTGGGGGTTTTTTTCTGATCAATCTGAATTAAAGATTTCTAATTGACAAGCTTGGTTTCTTCTCACCCAAACTAAGCTGTATTAATAACAGTCAAAGTTGTTATAATAGTGGAAAACACTAGTGGAGGCTTTGAGTAAATTGTTGATATATACTGTAACTCCTGAATGTGTCTAATACTTTTGCACAGCAGTGTATATTTGTGTGTGTGTGTGTGTGTGTACACACACACACACACAGGAAAACATTTACTTACAGGTTTCTGATTGTTGCAAATTCACTGTGAACCCTCTCGAGCTTTTGTTTAAGCATGTTAACCTCATCCACTCTTGGGGGCTCATACTTCTTTATCAGGTTCTTTATACCTACAGTATAAACAAGAAACAAGTTAAATACAAAAAATATTGCAGAATATTCCTAGTGCTTTGTAGTGCATTCTTGAGCATTATAAACTACTACAGCGGGTCTCTATGGGTTAAAAGAATAGAGACTACAAATATAGTATTCACAATTTTCCTATGAGCTTGTTTGCCACAGTTTATAGGTAACAAGCTCAGGTGAAGCTCATAGTAACGGAATAGTAACCTGGCCACTAAAACTGTACTATACAGGGTGTTTAAAAAGCCCTCAGTGATTGTATTTCTTTTGTCTTGGGCCAGGGCTTTTAAAACTTACATACTCTCAGAGCCCTCTAGTGCTGATCCCACAACACAACACCCTACACACTAAATAAAAACACACACTACTGTACTTACGCCTCATTGAATCAATCATCTTTGACAGGGTTTCCCTATCATCCTTCAATCCCATGCATTCTGTCAAATAACTGAAAAGGACAGCAGATTATTCAAACAAGATTAAAACTCAGCATTGTTCTTTAAATCAAACCATACATAATCTCACTGTCCATTATAGAATTTTTGGTTTAGTGAAGCCTGGTGGTTCACAGAGCCCCTTGATATTTCACTCTCTGACTTGCACATTAAAACAAATAATGACATAACCGAGAATGATCCAAATCCGAGAATCATTTCTATATCTTTGATTAACTATTGAATCTTGAAATTGCAAGTGAGTGAAGTATGTGTCTTCTGTGAAGACAGCATGAAATGCCTCTTACATTGGGTAAGTATTTAATCTGTATTATTCTGAAGACCTGACTTGGTGTCAGTTTAACTCTTTGCAGGATCCCTGTTTGTACACTACAGCAAAATGAAGCCTACCTTTCCATATTAATCCCTGCCCTTGATGCACCATTTAAAATAGCCGTCAGTGCTATTTGCGACGGTGGAAAAAGAAGACCAGCATCTGTCATGGTTGCTCGGTTTAGAAAATCATCCGCTGCTTTCCTCAAGACCTCGGGGTTCTCCAGCGCTGGGTACCTCGTCTGGAAAGAAATGTTGCAATCAGCACCTTCCCTGGTTTGTAATGAATTGCATTTACAGAGGCTTCCATCAATGGCTCTGAAGTACCCCAAATACAAACATCCCCTTGAGCCAGGAATAATCTACTGGATCCAACTCGTCACATTCAAATCTGAAATCGAAATAATGCTGCGAAAGAGTGGTCTGCAATAAAACATGGACTAGTATCTGCTGCTAATATTAAGCACTGGGAGATCTCCAAGTGTGTAAATCAAAAAAGTATTTTTTTTTTTTTTTAATAGTTATCTTAGGATAAAGAATATTCAAAACAGTGGGCTGCAGTACCTTCAAGTCAATAAGAAAGCCTTCAAATGGTCTGTAAGGATTATGGATAACGAGGTGGAAATTCAGTTGCTGAACAAGAAGCAATTCATACTCCAGGATCTGCTCCAGTGCTTTGTCTTGGCCTGCGGGACTTTCTCTGAGATTCCCAACAAACTGTGTGCTCGAGACATTGAACTCATCTACTTTACAGGCCAGAAAAGTGCAGGTCAGCCTGCAAATTGCATGTATTAAAAACCATTAGAAAACACTTATACAGATTTACAAATTAATGCAAACATCAACAACCAAATAGCATGCACCTCAAGAACCACCTGCAGTTTCATTCATGCAGCTTCCAGTTTAAGTGTTACTGAATAATCCAGCAGGCAATACTTGCTGTGTTGGATGTTAATACATTCACTGTTAAATGCCTTGGTCTAGCAGTAATCATCAAGGTGGTTTTGAGATGATTCAAGCTGAAGTTAGGCAGACCTATAGTCTGAGTTCAAGACTGTGACAGTGTAATATGAGTCCTTAGCGCCACACCTGGAATACTGGCCAACTGAAGGTGTAGTCAAGGTGTAGAAACTCTAAATTAAAATCCAATTTGGGAAAGCAGTTCTGAACCTCATTTGCCCAATCAATCAGGGTGTCTCCAGCACTATTAGTTCTACCTAGAGCTTCAAAGACATTTACATATTTTTGGTAACACTCCTCTGGAACCAGTTCCATACTCAAATTGAAGGTCCAAAAAGATGAATTCAATAAAAAATGAGAATGTGAAGCAAAAGAAAAAACAAAGCTACTCACATTATTATCCTGGGATGACATTCCATCACCGAGTTATTCAGGTAAAATCTCCGAAAATACATACATGCTGTACCCTAATGACACAGAAAGATAGAAACAAAAGGTTGTTAAACTGTACAGAATATCTGTATGCACTGCAATTACTCTTTTTGTGAATAGTGTAGTTCACATTTTTTTAAAGAACACATTTGCAGGGTTTGTTTTTTAGACCAGATTTACTAAGCTTTCACTCCAGCTGGGCTTTTCAACACAGTCCAAAGCACTTATCCAGGTCATACAACAAAATACTGAAACTCAACTACCCAGATCAGCTACGAAGATCATAAAAATATAAGACCAAAAACTGTTGAACTACTACTATCTTTAGTAAACTATTAAGGAGTCGTACCGATAACTCTACTGAGGTTAGTAGCTCATACACCATATGATCCTTCCTGTAAGTATTATTGCCAGTTTTACAGTTACCTACCACAACAGATTTTGGCATTACTGGCTTAAAAATGGCACAAAAGTCCAGAAGTCTCTTTTCATAGTGCTTAAAGATAATCTTCTCCTCATGGGGCTCCAGAAACAAAGACTCATTCACTGCAGCCTGTAGAAAACACAACAGGACAACATAGCCCGTTTGTAAATAATTCAACAGAAATTAAACGGATTGCAGTCAGGTCCTGTGAGGAGTGCTAGGATTAAAGAAACAAAACAAAAATAAATACATAATTCAGAGATTGGTCATGTGTAAGTCAAATGAAAGGCAACAAGCAGACTGAAAGAACAAAACTATCAAAGGCTACCATAATCTTGCATTAAAAATATGCTTACAACAAAAACAGAGGGAGCACGCTATGACTGCAGCGCTACTGTTCCTGAAAAAATCCACTGACCCTGTCCTTTTTTATTTTGACATGGCTTTGCAAAAGTGCTGCACCACAGAGTTGGGGTCAATTCAATTTTTTCAGTTCCAATTCCTATTCTGTTTTACAGCATAGTCTTTACTGAGGTTTATGCCATGGGCTTTATCAGGTTACCTGACAAGTTCATTAAGTTGTATACAGTATTTCTTTGCTTATAAAGCCTTTGTTGTAAAATGATTGGAATAGGAATTTGAATTGATTAAAAGGGAATTGGGATTAGAATTGACCCCAACGCTAATATTTTAGATGTCAAGAACAGTACTATGAATTAAACATACATTGCATTAAAAAGGATGTTTACAATGACTTTGTAAGATTTTAGAAAGATATTTCATTAGCGTTGCCGATTTCACTTACTAAATCGATGTTTACAACAGATGTACCCGGATCGTTCGGTCTGTCATCCTTACTTGCTTTCTATCTCAGAGGATGGTTAAATGTAATTATTGGTTTCCCTGAAGATTCTCTCGTAGCACAAAAGAGATTTGTTAATGTGCTGTGCCAACATGTTACCCCTACTACTAATTCCACTGAAGTTTATTTGTTAAACCATGTACTGTTAATATGAATGTAATGGTTACCCCTATTCACTTAGTAATGCTACCGTCAGTATAGCTTAAGTGTAATATAAATTTAAAGTCAAAACAAAGAATGGCTGAGGAAAGACATACTGTATGATTCTTACCTGCAAACCAACTATATTTATTAAAAGAAGGACCTTTAGCTTAAAATACTTTGAACCAGCAGGATTCGATACTATGATCTTAAAGCCTGAAAGATATGGCTTTGATGGTTGAGCTACATGGATTGTTTGACTTTCTGGTGAGATTTCAGTTTATCAGTGACTTTCTGGTGGTGTGTATATCTCGACTTCATACTGCATTTGTAAACTGCATTTGTAAATTGATAAACAAAATGTACAGTGTAAACAGATGACCGTTTTGAGAATCTTCAAAGTCTGTTGTGAAATTCCTAAGAATTATGATATTTGTTCTAAGCTTGTGCAATAACATTTAACAAGAGATTATCAACAAGATTATATAAGATATGGAATGTATATCCATCTCAGTAAGACAACGAATCTTCAATTTGTCACTGGAATGCGATGCATTTTGACCCTTGGAAGAATGATAATCTAATCTAACCTAACTGGCACTGACCTACCCCCTCCAGGCGTTACACGCTTGCAACACCCATTTCCAAAATCTGGAAAAGTATAATGTAAAGACAGTATGATGACATCAACAATCTAGTTCTGCAGAGCACCAACCACATTAAGCTGGCCAATTTGAAATCAGGAGAAAAATAAAACGAATTAAATTGGTTTAACCAAGCATGAAAAATGGCCAACCTGCGAATCTGAAAACTACAAGTAAGGAAATTAGGGGATAGTTACAGTAAACTAATACATTTGGCTTCAATAGGGGTTTAAAAAATGAACCACCGTTACCCAGAAAAGTTTTAAAAAGCTCCCTACTCCATCCTTTTCTATCAGCACCACATGACTGCACAAATTTCACTGTAAAGCCTTTAAAACGGTGAATAAAACACAGCTTGTACCACATTAATGTATTTCTTGTAGGTTCCAAAAAATAAAATAAAAACGTTTTCATAATACACAACAATCACGACAAAGCAGCCACAGGTGCAGAATGATGCTTATTTTAAACAAAAGCTGGACTGCTTGTAGAGTGGCCGTCAGTTTTAATCTTAAAATACAGATTTAGTGAAAAAAAAATTACCAAGAGAGTAAACTGGACCTCTGTTTTTTGTCACAGTCATGAATAACATTCACTGCTGTGATCGGAAAAGGATCTTGCTACTGGAAGGCAATGAATACCCTTAACTCAGTTTTACCTACAGAGTACTAACTTTGTATAATGCAGCACAGCTCAGTGCTCAATATCCACTGCCAAGAGGACTTCTTAAACTGCGGTTTCAACACCTGCAAGAACAGTTAACTTGGCTTCAAGCAGCAGCTAGCATATACCCACAGCACTGTGTGATATATTAATTCATATTGCTACATTCTGTGCTCCCACCCCCTACTCCAGCTGAACAATATATGCACCATACGTGCATTACTGCCTAAAACCACCTTGAGACATATTACTGTGTGACAATACATTCTGACCTACACATTATTATTATTACCATCATTAATGTATAATACCTTTCCACTTCCTAAGACTTTTGCGCGAAACTTCTGATTGGCTTGAAACCTCAGAGTTTCAAGGTCGTCTTCTTTTGGGAAAGTCCAGAATTTCTTTTGTGAGCTGTTGTGATACATCTCCCCGTAATCTTGAAAAGAAAATAAATTAACAGCTTATTACACTACTGCGTCGTTCCCTTGTTCTAAAAGATGTGCACCCAAGAGTGCTGTCAGTGGTCTTCTAAAAGAAGGCAACCAGTTTCACTTTCACATCAATTCAGATCCACAATGTATCAATTCTACAAGAGGCTAAAACTGCTTTCTTTTCATGTGCCGAGACTTAAGCTAAATTACCATGCACAGAGAAAGTTCTACAGAGTGGTATGACAAATATTTTGAATCTATCTCAACATGACTTTTTTATATTTGACTGGCAATGTAACAGGAACATGTTCATTCTGCATTTACTTTAAGATTTAGTTTATTTATTTACCATACCAGCAAAACCCAGTGCTGAAATCCTCTCTGGTTTTCAGAAGCTCTATATCAGGGGTGGCCAACCCTGGTCCTGGAGAGCCACAGGGCCTTCTGGTTTTTCTTCCACCAGAGATCTCAATTATTTAATTGAACCGATTATTTTCCTAATTGGTTAACAACACTAAAAATGTCCAGGTCTCAGCAGAGTCAATGGAACAAAACACTGTTCTACTGTAGATTTCAAGTTTGACTCAATGACATTTAAAACTATGCAAAGGAAATAAAAAGTATGCATATCTATCACATCTTAATCTCGGGGGTGGTTACCTCCCATGCGTGTTTGCTAATCAATGCATTTCCGCCTGTTAGTGCGATGAAGTCAGGGGACGTATTCGGTTTCAAATTACAATGTAACAGCACAACAAACTAATATATATTACCGTTCCTAAGCCAAACATTCTACCTTTTCAAAATCCACAGCAAAACAAACCTCCACAGCAAGCGACGTTCACTTCTAAGGACCCTAGGCTGCCCACAATATCAAATTCTAAAACACAGCTGTGTAGAACTCTTCAGGCAGTACCTAAAGACAGTTAGGGGTCCTTTCAAATGTATTCCCAAACAAAACTTTATTGATCCACGGCTGAATACAAAGCGACATTCGCTTATTCTGTGAATTTTTGTCTCTCACAGATACAGGGGGACACGTTTATGTTTGAGTTAGTGACGCTATTATTAACATGAACAAAGTAAATTATAAAAAGGCTTGCTGTGTAAGTGTATATACAATATATTGTTAGAGAGAGATGTAGCGTATCCATTAAGTGCCATCCGCATTTGGATAGGGTACTTTGTCATGTTTTGGATAATTTTTAAATGGCATCTATCTCATGTTTGCTTAGCTTTAGAAAAATATACTGCAGTAAAAACATTGCAAAGTGAAGTAAAGAATTGTGAAAGCATGGTAAAAACAAAACCTTGCAAACACATTGATATATATTTTTTAAAGCATGGTAAACAACAACAATAAATAATGGTGAAAGGATAATACAGTATGGTTAACATTACTATGGCAACATACCACGGTGTACTTTTATAAGGGCTATTCAACTAAACACAACCATTTAAAGCTCATCACAGCCAGCAGTGACTTTTAATAAATGAATGTAAAGCTATGTGAACCAGTGTCAGCGACCAATGGTCAGGCCAGGTGCATTGAAAGCGACATCTCTTTGCAGTCTGTGCAGTGCTTGGCAGACCCACCCTGCCCATGCCAATCACAATTTCAAGGCACCACCGAGTGCCCTGAAAGGTGAGGCCGAGCACCAAAGCTAAGCAAGTCAAAATGCTGTGATGCATGCTTATGTTTGTCTGAACTATTTTTACTCTCCAGTACAAATGTTGTTTTTAAATTGCAAGAGTTGTGTAACACCTCCTGTGTTATTAAATACATTTATATGATATTTCTTTAATGGCAAGCTTTTTAGGAACATATTCCATCGCAATTTGTAGAAAGTAGCAACTTCTTTTATGCTTTTTTATTGATGTATACAAATAATTATTATTGTCATTATTATAAAGTAATAACTGCTTAACTGTGGGGAGAATACCAGTCTTCTGGCAGTTCATGAACATCACAATAAATTAATGTTTGCTTGTATATTTAGTGCTCTGTGTGCTTGTGTAAATGATACAGAAACGTTTTTTTGTTGTTGTTTGTTTGTTTCTTTGTTTGTTCCAGCATTTGAAAAATATTCTGTATTTAAATGCATGAAAAAAATTGCTTACAATATTAGGGTAATAATATGTTCACTAAACTTTGCACATGAATAATGGGGTATATTTACACAGTCTGGGGGGATATGCAAATATAAAATTGGAGCAGATTTCTCAAGTGTACTGGTGCTGTGCCCCAGATGACAGGCAATTGCTCACAACATCAGAGTCCATTTTACAAACAACCAACCCCTCCCCCACACATTGCGCTTGTCACTCACACCTTACGAGACAACTTCAGTTCCATCTAGACGACAGCTCCAATAACAGCACAAACTATACGAGAAATGATTTGATTTGGCAACCCTGGACCACAGATGTTGCCAGTAAACTAGGTGTGCTGTATACCTGGAGGTAAATGACTTGGTTAATGTGAGGGAAAAGCTGTAGCAGTGTATTTATCCTCACACATTCACACAATAAACACACTATTGTTAAGCACATGTACTGTAAGATGATCAAAAAAGACCTGCACCTAAATGAGGCGTTCCTACAATGCTCCCTCCATAGGGAATACAGTCTACCCTCCATATTCATGGCTTGCCTATTTCCCAATTTGCATAAACATGAGAAATGTATGAATAATAAATGGCCCTTCCTTGCATTCAGCGGGTGTCATTAATTTGCATATCACCATGGCACTACAGTTTTATTTTCTGTGTGCCGTGCCTTATCATCAGCTCTTTCAGCCAGCAAAAGCCAGATTCAAAGAAAAGAGAAAATCCAGGTTAGTATTTATTTCTCTATTTTTCTGCACAAAGATTTTTTTTTCTTCTTAAATTTAAAGTAGTTTTTTTTTAAACAGAGCAGGGAGTATCATACAGGAATGGTATTGACTATAAGGATTCCCTCCATCACATAAGTGCCACCATTTTATTTGATCTACATAAACATTAATTGAAATGAATTATTGATGAGTTCTTTCTTTTCTTTCCTTGGGTGTTCATACAAGGTGTTTTGAAGGGGTTACATGCTCTTTCATTGCTCTCAACTCCTCTTTTTACATTTTTCATCTGAATGAACTCTTTCCAACGCAGAACCTCTTTGCTCTGCAAAATAGAAGCTGTACAATACAGCTGAATAACAGCAACAGCTTCCATCCCAATACGCTCATGTTTCCAAGAGCTTCTCATGCAGACCCATTATAAATTAAAATTATGTGAGCTCATTGTTTGGTTTACAGGCTCCCGTAACAAGGCAAGATGTACTGACATTAAAAAGCTACTGTCAATGGTAGAGCGAAAGAGGAAAGCTTAGATTGTGTGTTTATGCAAGAGAACTTGTTCCCATTATTACAAACTTGTAATCCACTTAGTCTTTCATTACTCTAATATAGCTAATCTTAAAGACATTTCAGGCTTTTGTGGTTTAGAAAACAGCTATGAGAGTTTTGTGAAATGGAGTATTGGTGTTTTATATTTTATAAAAGTTCAGCAGTTTGTTGACTCGCATCAAATGTCTCCTCATTTCTGTATTCTTTTCCATCACTTAGCATCAGAAATATAATTGGAACAGAGCAGAACACGTGCTAACTTTAAGAAACTAGAACCAACCAGCTAAGCAATATAATTCAGAGGGGGGGGGGCTATTTTAAACAGTGGCAGATCTTAATACAGGCACCTCAAATGTCTAAACCTCTTTGTTCACGGCTCTCATGTCACAGAATTTGTTTTGTTTATAGTAATGCTAATAAGTGGATATGTGAATCACTTCTGGAGGGAACACCAGCAGGATTAATATAGTTAAAGGACAGCTTTATATAACTCCAAGCCTGTTTAGACAATTCAAATACACCCCAAGGTCTCTTAATAACCCTAATATATGTACATACAGATTGTAAATAGTTTGTCTGTTTGTTTCGTCGTATCTGTCAGCGGGTTGAGGAATGCTGTGGATCAATCCTCCACAGCTTTGTTGTAGGTCTCCATAGACTGTGCTTCATTTGAATGGCATTGTGTATGTTTTGCGTAGTGTATGTTCTGACTCTGTACATGACAGAACTACACACTGTTTCATAGGTTTTGATGGAGCAGCTTGTTGAGCTCTTCTAGTAGGGGCTGGAGTTCAGTTCTGAACTCTGTAATAATTTGGTTAGTGATTTTAAGACATTGATCCTCTTACATCATTATTATAACTGTGGTGGAGTTTACAGATAATAGGTCCCTTTCAACAGCATCCTCAAATCAATGGTAGGGCTGTCTGTATGGGACTGAATTACTCTTGTGCCAAATAGGTCTCAATGAGGCCAAAATGGCTTTTTGGATTTGGAAGTGGAGTATCCCATTCCATGCTGTTTGAAAAGACTGCACGTCACCATGCAAATAAATTGATGTATTTAAACACAAGTTTGATGAGCACAAAACAAACTGAAGCTGTGTCTTTTGCAGTCTGTTTTTTGTATCTCTTTCTGGTGTGTCTTTGCTACTTTTCAGTCAGCTCTTGTATTTAATGTAACAATCTTTCTTTTTTCCCTCTTAGTAATATATTTCAATTTTTTGTATGGCTCTATTAATTTCCTTGGTCAGCAATATGGCCATTTTAACCAAAAAGATTGCACAGCACTGACTTGACTGTCATTTCATGGTGTTAGTGCAACCTAGTTGCAAAATATTATATATATATATATATATATATATATATATATATATATATATATATATATATATATATATATATATATGTGTGTGCATATGCATTATATGAGAGGTAGATAGACAGATTTATTAGAATGGCAGAGTGACTGTTGGATAGCTGAGACAATAAATATTAAAAGTGAGTGAGACAGAGGGGGGTGAAGGCTCAGTACACAGCCAGCCAGTTGATTAAGAGTGTTTCCAACACATCCTGACAGTATGCATGTGGTGGGAGATGGAGCACTTCAAAGACAGATACGATCACATTGGCAACATAAACACAGATTATATTAGTGACTCCCTGATCAGGTTACTCTGATTTGCCCCAGGTTTTCCTTGCAGTCAGTAAAAAGTCTCTTTGAAATGACAGCGCCCGCGTTGCGAGGGAGACGGCTTTCTGCAGGGCTGCAATGTTTGTCTTCTGATGGGTAATAAACTGCTATTTGAAAATCTTAAGGCGTTATATGGGGGTCTCTCCACGGACTATCAAAGAGTCTAGCTGTATTTTAGAAACACACATTTTTTTTTCTTATGCTACTGTAAAAAGGCAGTATATATTGGTTTGTCTGTGCAGTACACTTTAGAAACATTTGCCACTAAAACATTATAAAAAAGGAGGTCCATTGTGCTGTCTCCTCTTTTCCTCTGCTTGATTGGCTATGTGGGACAGAACCTTGTTAATCATGTTTAGTAGGGGTTGAATCCAATACAGCAGTCTGTTACCGCTTCCATTTTGGTAAAGGGAATACAGTGACAGCCAGTGGAAAGAAGGTGGTGCTAAGCTTACAGTATTGGGGCTTTTGCAGCACTTGTCATATTCCAATAAAGGCATAATTCTTCATAAAGCATTAGCTGCAGCACTACAGAGCAATTGATATTCTTGTCCCTCATTCCAGATGCATATTCGCTGATGGCATGATAAATTGGGTGCTTGTCATCTACTTTTGGAAGACATTACATGACAGAGTAATGCATTTGTTTCAATATCCCTAGATTAGGCAAAAAAAGTAATAAAAGGTAATCATCTATTGTTGTATTCTCAAAGCACAGATGACAGGACACAGTCCTTCATAACTCTTTAAAGGGGAGTTCTTTATTATTATTATTTTTTATGTAATAAACACATTACTTACTGTTACCTACTTGTGCGGTCTGTTTGGATGTTGTAGTTTTATTTTAAAATCTAATTTTGCTTGGAATGGGTGGATATTGATATGTTGAGTTTATAACAGTGATAGCCAGGGCAGAATCTGTTCTTTTTTTCCTGAAGTTTTCCTGCCAGTGTGTCTGCAAGAGAAAGAACTTACAAATGAGCTTCGTACAGACCAAGCCATTGAAATGGCAGGCTGTGCTCATCAAAGCTGGCTCACCTCTGTACAAACCCTATTAGCCTGAAGCCATACCACCTGGTATTCGGAATAGATTTGGTGGTAAGCACAGTATATGGGAAGAGAGGCCTCTAAGGAATATCCGATTCTGTATGGAGGCTGGTGATAGCGGCTGAGATGTAACTATTTTCCCAGCATTGCAGTTGGGGTCACAGTGCTATAGTAGGC
The DNA here is from genome assembly GCF_902713425.1 of Acipenser ruthenus. Taxonomy (NCBI): domain Eukaryota; kingdom Metazoa; phylum Chordata; class Actinopteri; order Acipenseriformes; family Acipenseridae; genus Acipenser; species Acipenser ruthenus. The sequence continues at coordinate 5,088,372 of NC_081189.1, forward strand.
GTGGTCCTTTGAATGAAATGTTCAAGTTTATTTTATGCATTGCGTCTTTCAAGCCAAAGAAACCCCAGAGTTATTGATTATTTAAAATCCTATGCAACGGGCAGTGTTGTGGGATAAACTGCCGGTACAGATTCTGTTTCCTGTCGGTGAGATGAGGTTCAAAGCAATATAATCACAAATGCAGTAGAGGTTGGCTCTTTTGCATCGTGGTTAAGACGCTCGCTTGTGAAGTGTGATGTTGCTGGTTTATACCCAGCCTTTGCTCTGTTACACCATGTATACACCAAAATAACTCTAAAAATATTGTTAAATACACCCTATTATATGTCTGGTGCATTAAGTTAAAATCAGCAGCGTGGCTTTCTCTGCCTTCTGAAAATCGCCATTGGTATTCAGTTCAGTCAAGTTTACTTTATAATTATTATTTATTTGTGTTCATACTGAAAAGCATAATTCAAACTGTTTATTAAAAAAAATAATTTATAAACGCAAAAACAATTCAATTAACTAGGCCCATTATTATTATTATTATTATTATTATTATTATTATTATTATTATTATTATTATTATTATTATTATTTACATGTACGTTACAGAGGTTCATGACTGGCAGTATTGTGCTTTTAAATCACACAAAGCTAGATGTTTGCAGTACTGTCAGGGTGTGGGTTAATCTTTTTTTTCTGTAGATTTGTGGTCGCCAGTTTTCTTCCATTTGGAATATGCAGATATTTCAATATTTCCTGTAGGTGAAAAGCTGCTGTTGCTACATGGCATTTACCTCCTGTGATCACTTCAGGGGTTATAGTTCATACTCCAGTAGTTCATCTGCAATCAGGCCAGATTACCTGTGAAATGTCTGCACATACGGAATAAACAGGAAAAAACAAAGTACAGCAAAAATATTCTCATGGTACCAAAAGGGAGGGACCACTAATTATGCTAATAAAAGCAATTATGGGTAAGACAGTTGATTTTTATAGTATTGGTTTGCACTTATTTAATATGCCAGCATATATTTTAGTATAACACCCATTCAAATAGCTAAACAGAATATAAGATGGTGCTTGTAATAATAATAATAAAAAAAATAGTATCAATATTTGCACGAAAAATTGAGAGAGAGAAAATTGGTTTCTGATATAGCGAAGATTCAATCAATGTCAATGAGATATTAGAGCAAACATTATAATGTAATAAAGAAAAACAGGAAAACAGCCGTTTATAAACTGTAATAGTGTAACATTGTTGGAATGCTTCGACCTGCACTCGTGTTTGTTTTGGATGGTTATTCTGCTAATGGTTTATTTATTTATTTATTTAATATATAAATTAGGAATAAAATCTTTAAACTTCAAAGAAACCAAAATGAAGAGATGATAATTAAATCATTTATAAAATCATCTACAGTAAATATATGATGACTGTATTATTATTATTATTATTATTATTATTATTATTATTATTATTATTATTGTTGTTGTTGTTGTTGTTGTTGTTTTATATAATAGCATATAATTCTATACCAACACCTATTGTGCAATATGTACATCCAAACACCCAAAATATTAAATAATATCAACATTGAGTGAAAATGTTTGTATAGTTGTATATTTGAAATGATAACTAGAGGAATTTACTAACATGTAACCTTTCCCATCTGAATTTCACATTCCTGTACTGGCCTCACATTCAGTGGATGGGTTGGGTTAGCTTGTGTCTATATTTCTTTTCTTGGAAAGATTTTGGCCACGAAAAATAATACCCAAGTATATACAAAAATCCTAAAACAAATATAAAGTAAAAGAGGACTGAATTTAACTAACGCTTCCATAAGACTCATACACCACCAGTTCTGCCATGTTGTGAGCTACTCATTTTCAGATATCAGTTGAAGCTAATTTGTGAGGTGAAATTAATTCTTTTTTTTTCTGTAATGGTGTGAATTAATTTCCCTGTTACTTTGACTGCAACCCAGTTGCTATGGTTACCTGCCCAGGCCTGGTTACAATAAAGAGGACCAAAGACAAGGGCTAGAGCTACTTTTAGCTTTTAGTTTGTGAGGACAAGTACACTGCCTCACAGCATTACAGGGAGAGTAAGTGCTCCTGCTTAGCAACATATTTTTTGTTTGCGGTTGACAGTGTTTATATTTGATTATTGTAAACATCCCGTTGCATAGTCAAACCACGCAGCCTTTCTTAATGCAAAACATCAACAAGTTATTTTGGGGGCTGGCTGTGGGATTTTCAATATCTTCTACTTTATGTTTTATCAATTTATTCTGCAATATTATAATATAATGCAGTGGTACTTGAATCAGCTAGCAGGATAATCTGACAGAGAAGGGGGGTGCTGTATTGTACGTCTCCAATCAAATAAAAAAAAGCAATTTTTCAAAATAGAAATAACAAATAAAAAATCACAGAGCACCAGGTTTCAAATCCTGGAAATGAGGGGAATGTGGAGATCCAATGACACCATGTTTCCAGCAGTATAGTGTACAGGAAGCCTCCCTTTGATCCAGTTGGCTGACACACTGTCTGGAATGACAGGCAGTTATCTCAGTCACAAAGAATGATTTGAACAGCTCTCATTACCATACACAAGACTTTTTTTTTTTTAATTACACACCAGTCGTGGGGGGGTGGGGGCTTTGGGGTGGGTTGTGGGGGTGCTCAGGTTGGTAGAAATTTCCCCCACCCCCCACCATCCAACCGGTTGCCAGGGTATGAAAAAATTGTTTCGCTACTGAATAAATCTCCAGCACATTAAACAACTACTCATTTGCATAAATGTGTGATTGAAGAATCCAGCGGTGCTATATTTAGCCTGAAGTAAACAGTAAATGGATCTATTTTCCACAGCTGTTAACATAATAGTTTCATTTGTGCAGCTGAATGGTCGGTTCACTTTGGAATGGTAGAATGAGAGAGAGACACACACAGAGAAAGAGAGATTTTTTTTTCCTTCTGCAGGATGGAATCCTGCCCAGTCGTTAACGATAACTGCCCAGTCTTTCCATTCCAGTTAAAACTCATGCACATTTAGCAGGTGGTAACCTGTAACCTATAATGTTATTGAGTTATTTTTTCTTGAACATTCTGGAGTCTATTTTAATGATCTAAACACCACAGACCTTTAATGCTACATTACTCTTGCTGGTGCTTTTTTTTAAATTAAAGATAGAATATCTAAGCTGTACAAAATGTAATAATTCTCTCACCTACGTATCATTCATGTTAATTGGTTTCCAGTTGCTGCTTTGATTCAGTTTTCTATTACTTGACACTTATTTTTGAGCTGTGTGCACCTGGGTTATTTTGTAGTTTTACAATGACCAACATGTTCAGTATGTTGGGAATCTAACTGGTTCACAGCAATATTATACACCATTAAAACAGGCTTCTAGTCAGATCCCAAGAAGGGCTTTTTCCATCATCAGTGTGAGATCAAACTGATTATCAGTCTCATCTTCAACACCTGTACAAGCTTCCCCATAATAAAAATAAAAACATCAGGCTCTTCGGCTCTCATTCGCGCAGCTGTTTACTCAACCAGCCCATCAACACGCAAGTGTCAGCAGGGAAGCTGGTGTAGAAGGGCAGACTGGTAATCAAATGAGTCTCAGCCGTTTACCTTTAGTCTCACCTTGATGATGCAAAAAGCCCTTGTGGGGAAACGAGCTACGAACCATGCTGAGCTCAAACATTTTAGAACAATAAGTTTGAAGGATGTGATGAAAAATGAAAGTAATACAAAACAAAATATGGTTAAAATATGGTTAAACTGTCGACAAAATCATATGAACCATACCGAAAAAACAAAAAGAGAAAATACCTATTTGTTAATATTGGTAAATGTTGCCAAGCTATAAGCCTAATATTATATATATAAGGAAAACTTTTCTTTTATATATATATATATATATATATATATATATATATATATATATATATATATATATATATATATATATATATATATCGTTCCAGTAGTACACAGCCTCTGCAAAGTCTTTTAAATTACCCTTTATATCATGGTGCCATGTCGATATCTTTCTGAATAGGGAGGCCAGTTAAGAGAAATAGATGGATGTATACAAGTGGTTGAGTAATGTATTACTCCTGTGGGCTTTGTTCTCTGTATAGGCTGGCCTTGTCCAAGGGGAAGAAAAGCCTATTACAACAGCTTGAACCCTACTGTGGGGGATGTAGTGTACCTGATTAGAGAATCACAAGCCTCTACATGCAAGTTAGCCTACTAAGAGAAACAAGCCTGGACGCGTATTCCTTTCAAAAGAGCCCGCATGTCCTCTTGTGAATACTGAAAAAAAAAAATAATAATTCCAATATGAAAATCTCATGTGAAAAGCAATTGTGCAGGGAAAGTGAACCCATTTTCAAATCCTGTGTTTAAACAGACAGGCGACAGGGGGGAAATTAGCGAGGCCATATTGTTTTATTGACCTGTGTTTGGATTTAGCCTGGACAGCCTAACATCAGCTATGGACTGTAAGTCTCCTGTGGGCAGTTTTGAAAGTAATACAGGTTAGCAAACATGCTACAAAAACAATGATGTTCCATACCATACTTGGTTAAAGAACTATCTGTTGAATGCCTTGCTTCCTCGAAGTCTTGCGCTTCCTAGGTCATTTCACTTGGAGAGTGAACTTGTCTCCACCTCTTCAACGCTTTCTTTCCTATCAGTAAACAACCTGCTTTCCACTAATAACCCACATAGCTTGCAACCTGCAACATATTTTGACCGCCAAAGGTACTGCAGAGGTAAAATGATCTAGGAAACGGTAACAGACTAGCTGAAAATAAAGCATTCAAATTAAAAGATTCAGCACAGCCCCCCTAGTGAAAAGGGAAGTGTCCCGTTGTGCTCATTGATGCTTGGTTCAGTTAATTCAGGGAAGTTATTTCTGGCCTGTAGCTGAGTTTAATTGTAATTTATTCCATGCTATCTAGCCTGAACATTGCAGCTCTTAAACAAACGACTGGCAGCTTTACTGGAGTGGTGTGACCATGCTTACCACTCTGGTTAGCAATGCCCGACATGTACTGCAGCAGCATATAAACTCTACTCCAGCTCACCTGCACACACAGGGGGTTTCTTACCATTTTACACAATTGTGGACATTTGTGGCACTCGCATTCTCCCTGGTATTGTGTTAAATTGCGTGCTAACTCAGATAAGCCTGGGAGGCTTTGCAGATTTGCAGTTGAACTGTATACATAGCTGTGCATTCACAAGATCATTTTTGTACTTTTCTTTATTTTTTTTTAATAAGGAATCATTCAATTTATTTCATACTGCTTGACTCTTGTGTTGTATTAACAGTAATAGCTTTTGGTTTTTTTTTACCAGTCTCATGTATGTGCTGTATTTTAAAAACTAATTTGAGACTTACAAGATTGACATTTGTATATTGGATAGATGCACAATGTAATCTGCAAGGGGAATGGCTGGATTGTATGAAATGGTTTTTTTGTTTTTTGTTTTTTTAAATGAAAATGCTATATAAAAAATGCTTGTATTAAATGTTATTTATTGCAAAGTTATTTATTTGAAAATTATTTATTAAATTAAAGTCAACAAAAAAAACAAAAAAAAAACAAAAAAAAAAACAGCCAATTTATGGTCAATTACACAGTTTTCTTGTTTTCCCTTTTAATGTTTTTCCTCTTTTGTATATAGAATAGGCTTGTTGCTTTAAGATCATTGTTGCATTTTTGCAGACCATTCAAGTCAGTATATCATGGATGCTATCCTGAAATTGTTTGGCCCAGGTTAATGATCTGTAATAAGGTGGATGGTCTGTCGGCTTTAGCTGGGAGGTGCACATACAGTACATACATACATGCATACATGCATACTGTAACATAGCAGGGAGGGGTGTTAAAATCCTCCCTGCGTAAGACATGTTAATTTTAATTTGTTAATTAAATTAAATTAATTTGTTAATTTATTGTTTAATTATCCCCTGCACCTGGTGATTATTATTAAATTAGAGCCAGGTGCAGGGTATAAAAGAGAAGCAGTTAGTTTGCTCAGGGTGGCTGAGGAGAAGGAGTGCGCTGCTTCCAAGCAGTTGTGTAAAAGGACATAAAAAGTGTAAGTTTACAGAACAGAGTGTTTTGTTGTTGGGCAGGTAAACGGCTTAGCCGTCCTGCAGGTTAATTTAGGTTCCGGTTTGTGTATTAGTTATTGCTCAAAAAAAAAAAAGAGCTAGGTGTTTTGTTTTGTTTATTTTGTGTTTTTGTGAATTAAAAATAGCATGTCAGCGTGTGAAAAATCCATTCCTGGGTCTATGTTTTAAAGGGGCAAGAACCGTGAGTGGAGCGAGTTAATTTACAATACATACATACATACATGAAAGCGCATGTGATGAATATGCTCATTGATTTATTTCAATAAAAATGGAGATGCTTTATTTTTTTAAATTATACAAAAATAAACAATTTAAAGTCCACAGTGCTTTACAACAGACACAACCTTACTGAAATAATTACAAAGTCTGTTCTCTGTCGGAAGAAATGTTTCTTAATAAATTGCATCTGTGTGTTTAACATTTTTTCTTAAGTACATCACACATGGTAAAATACTTCATATGCATAAACACTTACTGTGCTTATAAGTTATAAATTCAAAGGGTTTATTTTGTATGCACCAATAAAACCTGGCCTTGGTCATGTCAATGCAGTCCTATTTCAGAGACTTTGTAATTCACCAATCCACAGAAACATTTGACAGCAGCAAACTTGTTATAAAATCAATCAAATCTCAAATGTTTTCTTTGAAAATTACTATTTTATGTGTCAAATCAAAAACTTGACACATGAATATTATCTTGACTCATACACAGCTTACAAGCCAATGACTTTTGCATGAAGCACAGGTCTTTTAGGAGGAGAAAAAAAGGTGTTTTTGTCACCAAATGTTAGTTTCAGTTATGGGTGAGGCATGTTGGGATAGGTGTGGGTTAGGTTTTATGGGTAATTAAATAAATCATGGATCACCTCAGCCAATCATGGTCGCGCTGTCTCATCATCCTATGGTAGATGCTAATATTACTGAAGAATTCTGAAACCTGCTTTAAATGACAACATATTTTTCAAGCGATCCAGTCCTTGTTCACAAAAAGCATTTATTCTGGTTTCTACAATAGCATTATCCTCTGTCACAGTCATTACCTGAAGATAACTGACCTTGTCTTTCACTAAGTGCCCTCGCCTTCACAGCGGGACACCTAACTGTTTCCGCAGTCAATTATCTTGCAGGAAATGAGTGCTGTGGTGGCCATTCATGCTTAATTAACAAAGGCAAACTGAAGTGGCACACAGGAAGCACTGTTAGTGTTAGGGGCCAATCAAGGCCAGTTTCACTGCAATTAGATAGCGCTTGATGAATGTTCAAAACGTCTGTATTTTTTTACTAAGAGTCTACTCCATATTGCAAAACAACACCTCATCGACAGCACTTTATGTTAACAGTGCAGAGTAGAAATTCTGGAGCGGTCTGAGATATTTGTGCCTACAAAGTGTCTTAGGTTGATGTTTTAAAGTCATTACATAACATACTGTTACAATTGTTAGCATTATATATTATTAGTTTAAAAAAAAAACACACAGCAGGGATTTTCATTTCATCTGGCACACTTGGCAATGCAGCTGCCCCTGAGAGCTCTGTATCATTCTAAATATAACCAGCTCCAGTGCGAAGGCAGACTGGGCTACAAGAATATAATGAGAGTACAGAATTTTAATTGCTTCACATTTTCCAGATCAACTGCATGCACAATGGGATTCCCCGCTGAAAGGATACAGTATGTGCAAGGGACTCCATATAGGCCTGTGTAACAGGGATATTTTACCATTCCAGAAAAATGTGCTTAATAAGATTCATGCAAATGAATTCAAGCTCTTTTGAATTTTTACCAGGCTTCAGATAAAATGTAGTGCTTTTATAAATGTATAAATTGTTTAAATAATGATTATACTGTAACTGCAAGTATTATTTTATCTGATAAGAATTAAATATTCCAACAGCAAATAAAAACAATACACAACACTGCCATTGATTAATAGCTAGAAATTACTATTACTATTATTATTATTTATTATTAGCAGTAGTAGTAGGTTTTTTTTTTTTTTTTTTTTTTGCAAACACCATAATTTGCTTTATGGGCTAGATTTTCAAATATGTTCACTACAAATTATCATAAAGGCTATTTTTTTCAGGGAAAGGAAAAACTATATATATATATATATATATATGTATATATTATTTAAAAGCAACCCCAAACAAAAGAGCTTTTAGTTGTGATTTGAGTATTGTCAGGGATCACACTCCACAGAGCAATATAGATCAGTTCTGTGTATAACACAAGATGGCTGACAGAATCAATAAAGACACTGCGCAAAAAAAAAAAAACATACGTTAATATAAAGGGGGGATTTTTTGGTTTGTTAACTATCTTACCAACAGCACACATAAATAATAGTTTCAAATTAAACGTTTCAACCGCCCCCCCCCCCCCCCCCCCAAAGCAGTGTCGTCTATTTTAATGATCTAAACTGTGGCACATCGTAATACCGCCACCCTCAAATTTGGAAACCTGATTTTCTGCATTTGACTATAACTGTATTGGATTTTGTAATATTAATAGGTGGGTCAAGCTGGATTAAATAGTTAAAGAGCGGAGGAATGTAGATCCACCACGGTCAAGAAGCTCAAGAAGATTACACACCGGTATGTGTGTGTGTGTGTGTCAATGTGTGTGTGTGTGTGTGCGTGTGTGTGTGTACTGAATTTACCATAAACACTATCAGTATGTGCTTTACTAAAAATCCAGAAGAAAAAACAAATGTAATACATTGATTCATTTATTGGGATAATTTGTTCTGACAGAGCATCACATGTTTTTATTTATTAACTCTTGTGTTTTTCTTCATGACTTTAATTTCCTGTATTCATCTGTATTTGTTACACAAGCTGTTAGTATCTTTTACCCAGTTAAGGTATTATAATTGTGCATTACCATCTTCAAATTCAATGTTTGATATAGTCATTGCAGGTGCTGTGCCACCAGTTATTAGCTATTCTATTAACTCAAGCTGAAGAGAGAAACTGAACCACTCCCTCTGTCCACTTTGTTTATTTTATCTCCTGTGTAAATACTGAAAGATGCTGTGAATCTATATGGACGTTCGATCATGGTACAATACAATTGATTGATAGATTGATTTTATATTGTGTATTTATTATTATTATTATTATTATTATTATTATTATTATTATTATTATTATTATTATTATTATTTGCACTATTAGTTGTCTGTGTACACAAGTTATTCTATTTTTTTTTTTGTATTTATTTTCCCGGGTGTGTTTGGGTATTTAACACCCTAGCATTTAGCTTTGTAATGCTTGCTTTTGAATACAACAACAATTAACAATACAAGATATTGTATATGGAAGTTATATCATGGTACAATACAATATTCTCTTTTTTATACTGAACTATTATTATTATTATTATTATTATTATTATTATTATTATTATTATTATTATTGCATTAGCAAGGGATAAACATATACAAAAATAGTATGATTATATTCCTAGCTGACATATAGCTTACCTTTTAAATTTCAATTTCAATTATATGTTTTCCAACAATTTAATTTGCAGTTTTTCAGTGTAGTAAATCACAATTAACATCTCTCTCGCTGTCCTAGTCTTGTGGAAAGCATGTTCCTAGATTCAGTGCATATTATGCTTTTGGTTTCATATTACTCTTGGGGAGGAGCTTTATTACTGCAATTAGATACAGTACAGTGCCCAGTTCAAGACAACATGAGAATGTACCAGGACACCTTATACCATGCTTATCTTTGCAAGGCGTAAATGACTTTGTTTAGTCTTGAATGGTATATACTGTACAATTATTATAATCAATAAAGAGGCTGACAATAATAGTCATTCTGTTGGGAAGTGCAAGATTTGTAAAGCATTTTTGAGGGGTAATTGTCATGCAGCTATCTGTGAGCTTGAAGTATCTTGTGCATGATTGAGAACAAATGGGTGGAAAGACATTTAATTATAGCAATCCTACTTTTCTGACACATCCTTTTCATTGAAATTATCACTCGTTTAGAAATGTTTTGTCAAATCAATATAATAATAATAATAATAATAATAATAATAATAATAATAATAATAATAATAATAATAATAATAATATCCAGAAAACATTTCTTTTTTTAAAAAAAAACCTTTTTTCAGGGCCTGTCACAAAGACGGCCGGAGTGTGCTGGGATTCAATTACTAATTAATTATTCACTTGAATCCCAGCACGTGAATTAATTCTGTGCAACCCCGTGCTCACATATTATATTTTAAATGCACGTGCGTGATGTGCAATCCCGTGCCTAAATACAAATATACAATTTTTAAATACACGTGAAACACAGACCCGTTTATATCCCGTGTACCAATCTATACACCAACATTAACATACGCACGCATATATACAACACAGAAGACACAAATGCACACAGGGGCGGGGCACTTTGCCACATATACCCCCCCTTGTGCGCAGCACACATGGCCTCAACGGCCACCTCCCCCCTTAAAAACCCAGCAGTCCAGGACAAAGTCTCGGGCTGGGAAGGGAGGCTTCAGTGGGCCCATGGCTGGAAATGCTGTCAGCTCCCCTGCCGGTAGTGGCACAGCTGACAGCATGCTGGTCCCGTCCTGCAGCGAAAAAGCTGCGGGAGCAGGTGGTCCCCCGACCTCCCCCTTCTTCGTAGCCGGCAGCTCCCTCCTGTGGGGCTCCGGCCACAAGAACTCCTGCAGCGAAACTGCTGCTGGGGAAAGTGGTCTCCAGACCTCCTCCCCCTTCTTCGTGGCCGGCAGCTCCCCTTTCTGGGGCTCCGGCCACCGTACTCCCTGCGGAGGTACGGGCAGCAGAGGCAGCTCCTGCTCCTCTGCTCCGGGCGGTGGTGGAGGCAGAGGCAGCTCCAGCTCCTCTGCTCCTGGCGGTGGTGGAGGCAGAGGCAGCTCCAGCTCCTCTGCTCCTGGCGGTGGTGGAGGCAGAGGCAGCTCCAGCTCCTCTGCTCCTTGCGGTGGTGGTGGCGGAGGCAGAGGCAGCTCCTGCTCCTCTGCTCCTTGCGGTGGTGGTGGCGGAGGCAGAGGCAGCTCCTGCTCCTCTGCTCCTGGAGGTGGTGGAGGCAGAGGCAGCTCCTGCTCCTCTGCTCCTTGCGGTGGTGGTGGCGGAGGCAGAGGCAGCTCCTGCTCCTCTGCTCCTTGCGGTGGTGGTGGCAGAGGCAGAGGCAGCTCCTGCTCCTCTGCTCCTGGAGGTGGTGGAGGCAGAGGCAGCTCCTGCTCCTCTGCTCCTGGAGGTGGTGGAGGTAGAGGAAGCTCCAGCTCCTCTGCTCCTGGCGGTGCTGGCTCCCTCTGCTGTGGCGGCTGGGCATGTGCACGCCGTGCTGCCTTCAGCAGCATAGCGAGAGGCTGCTGGGGGACACCAGCATCCTGCCCTTCTCCCCCCCAAAAATTTTCAGGGGGTTGAGCCTGTAACTCCTCCCCTTCTGGCTCTTGGGGCTGAACCAGCAGGCATTTTCCCTCTGCTGGTGGCTTGGGTCCCAGGGCTGTGGAAGCCCCGACTTGCCTCCCTTTGGGCTGTGGACGCCCCGACTCCTCCCTGTTGGGCTGTGGACGCCCCGACTCCTCCCTGTTGGGCTGTGGACGCCCCGACTCCTCCCTGTTAGGCTGTGGACGCCCCGACTCCTCCCTGTTGGGCTGTGGACGTTCGGGCTCCCCCCACTCAGGCGTAGGACGTTCGGGCTCCTCCCACTCAGGCGTAGGACATTCGGGCTCCTCCCACTCAGGCGTAGGACATTCGGGCTCCTCCCACTCAGGCGTAGGATGTTCGGGCTCCTCCCACTCAGGCGTAGGACATTCGGGCTCCTCCCACTCAGGCGTAGGACATTCGGGCTCCTTCCGCTTGGGCTCCTCCCATTTGGGCTGTGGATGCTCAGGCTCCTCCCATTTGGGCTGTGGAGGCAAAACCAGCAGGCATTCACCCTCTGCTGGTGGAGATGGGGACAGCAGGTACTCACCCTCTGCTGGTGGAGATGGGGACAGCAGGTATTCCTCTGCTGGTGGTCCTGCTACCTGGGCTGCTGTTTCGTTTATGGTTGCCTCCAGGTAGTTGAGGACAAACTCCACACCCTCCTCCAAGGTGTTTGGGGTGTGTTCCTGCTGATATGCCTCCCATCTCTCACTGTCCATCATCCACAGGACCCGGACGACTATGGGCAGAGACTGGGCCTCCAGCCCAGCATTCTCCAGGAACCAGCCCCGCAGTTTGATGGCGTCTTCTGCCATTGATTTTTTTTTTTTGGTTTTTTTTCCCCCAAAACAATATTTGTAATCCTTTTTTTTTTTTTTTTTTTTTTTTTTTTTTTTAAATCCAGACCCCTCCTGGTCTGACGCTTGGAGGCGCGGCTATCCCACTTCTGACACCACGTGTCACAAAGACGGCCGGAGTGGGTGGCGTCAGACCAGAAACAGGAACACAAACGACAGAGATGTGGAGTTTGGTTAAGCTGAGCGCGTGATTGCGCTCAGCATTTAATAAACAGAAAATAAAAGGTTTTAAACACAAAAACACGGGACACGGCACTATATGCCAAAATAAAGAGACAAACAAAACAGACTAAACAGTGAACAGACAAACGGACAAACACGGTGAGTGAAAACACTAATTACTTTGCTTTGCTTTGCTTTCTTTTCTCCTCTCTCTCCCGTTCTCCACTCACCGAACACCAACCCTGACTGACTAAAAATGCGCCTATTTATACTGTTGTGCTGGGATTCAATTACTAATTAATTATTCACTTGAATCCCAGCACGTGAATTAATTCTGTGCAACCCCGTGCTCACATATTATATTTTAAATGCACGTGCGTGATGTGCAATCCCGTGCCTAAATACAAATATACAATTTTTAAATACACGTGAAACACAGACCCGTTTATATCCCGTGTACCAATCTATACACCAACATTAACATACGCACGCATATATACAACACAGAACACACAAATGCACACAGGGGCGGGGCACTTTGCCACAGGGCCTCATAAGCAAACCACACTTTACTACAGAAGCACAGTAAAATAACTTCAGATAATATGGTAATACGGCAGGGTCTACTTTAATGATTTATATTGAGGTCAGTATTGCTTTGAAATGGTTTCAGCTGCACAGTCTAATGAAAAAAAAAAACCACGAAGACAGGTTTAGCACAGGCTGCAGCAGTCAAAACGTCAAGACTGTGGTTAGTGCCTTCATCAGTGTTAGCTGAAACAGTACTCCACTTGCCTCGTGGTCGTTTCTTACATTTGAGTTTATCCTGTCATTAATTACAATTGAGTGTTTGAGTAGGTATGGGTTTTTAGTTGCATGTTTGTTTTATTATGCACAACATGTTGGTTTACCAACTTTGAATCAATTATAATATTCATATGTGAGTTTTTTTGTTTTGCTACATACATGGTTTTTAATGGGGATTTGATTGCATTTCAACTCTACTAGAGTGCATTGGATTGGTTAGTTACAAATCCTTGCTTCAGGTATTTGCAAGCAGCTTACAGGTGTCACTGGTGAATGCAAAAGAAACAATTTGAACAGACTTTTTGAATATCCACACCTAACAGTACAGTATGAGTTTATGCATATGAAGTGTTTTACCATAAACAGTGATGTGTTTAAGGAAAAACAGTAAATGCTGGGATTTTAAAAAGGGGAGGGGGAGACATTTGTTCCGATCGTTATGTTGAAAATAAAAAAGCTTGCATAAAACTAGAAAACTTTTCTGTGTCAAAAATAGTAATTTTAAGATTGACTTCTGTACTCAAAATAAAAGCAGATATGAATATTAATAGACATAATACTTATGCCCGCATTTTATACCAGCGTCAGGCAGGCCCCATTCTTCTGTTGCCTAGGAAACAAGCTTTGGCTGACAGGAGTGTAACCGAGGAGAGGTTCAGGCACAGCTACAGATACAAACAGTGGGACCGAGTAACAATTGCTTTGTAATCGTTTTGTATCCAGAATTTGTATTTATTTGTTTCTTCCTTACCCCATATGCTTACAAAGAACCAGATTTAGTCAACAATATGTTCATTTTTGTTCTAATTCCTGAGAGAAACATTTTAGTGTGTCACGAATATTTGAGAACATTTGTGAATAAAGCTGTGAGGATGACAATTGCATATGGAAATTGGGCCACATGCTGCTGACATGCCATGGGCAGGGGTGGAAGGTTTCCATGCTAAATAAAATTAATGAATGCAATACATGCTACAAAGCCTTGTTTAACCAGCCTGGGAGGGGAAAAAAGTGATTGAAACCTGAATAACCATCATTTAAAAAAGTGTCCCAAGTCACACATAGAGTAGGCCTACAGTGTTAACTAACCACAACTTCAAACACTGAATCTGAGGTAAAACACAGAAATATGTGTCTAGCACTGGATGCAAACTAGAAAGAAATGCTCTTTTAATTAAAAAATACAGAACAAAAACCCTGAAAAATATATTTTTAACATGGGTAAAATAATATACATATATAAACCTTTTCAAAGCCTCGAGAGAGACACTAGGCTACGCTTTAAGTAGGTTTTCTGTAAACAGTAACATGTGTTTACAATTGCAACACTGGTTTGGCATAAGGCTTTCTTCCATTCTGTCACGCAACTAAACGTTTGGAATGCCAAACATGTCACTCACTGCAGCAACATGTTTAGATTACAAATAAACTGCAGGCTGGGCTGCAGCACAGTATCCAGCATGCGTTCCCACTCTAAACCTCACATTGATACACTGTATTTTGTTGGGTACAGTAAGATTTGGGAAGGTTCATTAATATCTCTGCAGTCAGACCAATGTGTCCTGCTTCTCTTTATCAACAGCGCTGCATATAACATGCTGAACCGTCTGCCTCCTCTTTCTCGTCTCGACAGTGACAACTGAATGTAAGTTTAATGTGTTTTTCTTTTCTGGCTGAAGACTTGATTTTTTTTTTTACATTATGGGGTGGATTTAAGTCAAAGCAATAGTATAAAGTCCATTCCTATTACTGTAAGTATAATTGAAAATATATACACTCCTAGTACACTATGGTATTGCTCATGATTTGTGTGTATTTTATTTGGAACCTAATGGTGCTAACCTAGAACAATTGAATGGATATTTATAAGTACAGAAAATGTTTTTTAATAAAATTACATGTATTTATGTTCAGTGAATTACTAAAATAAGCTTAGTTGTGTTCGCCTCTCCTTTATGCAACCTAAACCTTGTCAGTGAGGTGGCAGTGGGGTGTGTCAAGACAAAAACAAATACATACATGCCTAACACAAGACTGTCACCAGGGTGTAGGTCCAACATGGGCCTGGAGAAGGACATTGATTGAAGCTGACACGTCGGCAATGCTTTTAAATTGGTCTGGAGGAATATGTGACCATTTGATTCGCAATGATTACCACCTCTGATTCCTTCAGGAAGGTTGGGGTGAAAATCTACAGCAAAGCATATACTCTGTGATAGAAGTTATGCCTTGTGTGACCTGCATTGTGAAACACCAGTAGTTACTTTGTGCAGTCTGGGTTACAGAAGCTCTATCATTCTTCAATCAAAATGTAACACGTCTGCAGTCCTGATCAGGATTTTACTATGTACCAATAAGAACTCCTTGGAACCTGGAAAGAGTAATTAGCTTTACATTTATGTCTTTGTTCTTTTTACTTACAGCATTTCTGACTGTCTCTTATTGCAATTAGTACAATATTGTGTTTGTAATTGAAAGGTATGTGATAAAAGACTTTGGCTGATCTGGCCTACATTACATATGTCTGCATATGGTAGGTAAAAAGGAACTGAGCAGCTCCTAAACATAAAACAAGTATGTTCATAATGACATCAAGAACCGCTTAGGATGCTGGCAAACATCTTACAATGAAACCCATATGGATATAAAATAGTTTGCATAACTAAAACAAAACAAAACAAAACAAAACAAAAACACCTGTTTGCTCTTCTGGTATCTTGTGGCAACCTGTCTTACATACAGTATGTCATTTTTTTTTAAAAAAAATATATAAACTAACCATTTCAACGATGGCTTACAAAAGTAGGTACTGTAAATGTACGGTCTGACACCTTATTGTACGATGAAACAGCTGAAAAATACAAGAAGTAATAATAAATAAATAAATAAATAAACGATGTCATGTGTACGCACTGCAGGCAGCCCTTGGCAACATCTCCCCAGTGTGTGTGTGTGTGTGAACGTAAACAAAGCAATGTGCAGTGCTTTCTGAATAAGTACGCTACAGTAGAGAATGGACAGAGCAGGCATACAGGCGTGGAACAAGTGACAACAAAGACTTTCTCAAAGGAATATGCGAATCTGACTCTGACAGAGAATAGCGGTAATTAATGGCTACAGACCTGTTCGCCGGAGGTAGTTTTAAAATGGCTATTTCTGTTTTAGACTGATTTGGATTTGTAGCCAATAAAATGAAGTGAATCTGCTTATTCCCCCACCTTGTCCTGTGTATTTCCTTTCCTCCTTGCTATGCGAGTTTGCGCATGGCAGGGTGGGTGAAAAAAAGACAATCTGCATGCATTGCATAGTGTATGATCTGGGATACAGGACGCCCACTAATATCTTGGTGGTTGTTTTAGCTCGCGTTGTTGATCGGTACGCGTGAGCTAAAATATTTGTGAACATGTTTACTGTACTCGTGGTAGCTGGAACACAGGCCTAAAAAGTAATATGTACGGTGTTGCTAGTGACAGAATAAAGACGTTGCTTGACAGTGATGCGTATTATTTTATTTCAGGATTTAATTATATAGTTTCCTAAAAAGAAAAAAAAAATGCAGATTTCCAAAATACATTTTCAGTTTTTTTCTGGACTCTTCAACGCTTTTGTGTATGCATTTGTTTTTATACAATGCTATTCAGTTGTATTCAGCGCTGTTCGTATTTCTTCAGGTAACGTTATTTCACATGATATAATTGTTGTTGTGAATATTACATTGATTTTTTATTATGTGTGTTCTTTTACTCACCCGTAATTTCTGTCTCGTCTGCAGAAGTGTAATAAATTATAGTTTATATAGTGGCATTTTCTAAAACTTCGTTGGACCCAAATTCTGTTTTACAGGAGTTGTTGAAAAACAAAACACGTCTTTCCTGGAATAGTTGAATATGACATTCTAAGCGGAAACAGCAACATGGAATGGTGGAGAAAACAAAAAAAAAACACACAGAAGATAAGAAATGTAATATAAATGTTAGCTTGCGAGGTTCGGGACGCGTGGAGCTGGGGGGGCCGCTAATCTCTAATCTTTCAATTTTCTAATCTCCAGTTAATTAGTTTCTATTTACTATTTAAGACCTGATCACCTGCACCTTTTCTGTCTAGTGTTTCGTTTTTCCTCCTCCTCCCCTCTTCCACCTTCTACATGCCTTCGCATCGGTCATCTCTGGGGGGCAAGTGAGGCTCACTTCCCCGACCTCAGGGCTAGGCAGCCGCCTCCCTTACCTTCAGGGGTTCTCACCGCGTGAGTCAGAGCGGACCCCCGGCCAAACTCTGTCCTGTCGCAGCTCCTGCGCTCATCTCACTCGAGGCTCTCTTCTATTCTGCCTCTCTTCAGGACGTGGTCACTCGTGCCGAGTCCTATACTAACCTCAATGCTCTGTCCTTATTTTCAGGTCCCAGGCAGCGTGATGTCTCGGCCAATCAGGGGTTTTACGAGCGCCCCTTACATAAGCCTCAAATGCTGGGTACCTCTCTCATCTCCTCCCGAGGGGCGGCTTTTCAAGTCTAACCCTCATATGTGTTTTCAGGTTGCCGGGTCCTCCACCCCTGGGATGTCGACAGCGTCGGCCCCAGTCGGTGACCTCTTTTCTATCCCGTTTCCGGTTGCCGGGTCCTCCACCCCTGGGATGTCGGCAGCGTCGGCCCCAGTCGGTGACCTCTTTTCTATCCCGTTTCCGGTTGCCGGGTCCTCCGCCCCTGGGATGTCGACAGCGTCGGCCCCAGTCGGTGACCTCTTTTCTATCCCGTTTCAGGTTGCCGGGTCCTCCGCCCCTGGGATGTCGACAGCGTCGGCCCCAGTCGGTGACCTCTTTTCTATCCCGTTTCCGGTTGCCGGGTCCTCCGCCCCTGGGATGTCAGCAGCGTCGGCCCCAGTCGGTGACCTCTTTTCTATCCCGTTTCCGGTTGCCGGGTCCTCCGCCCCTGGGATGTCAGCAGCGTCGGCCCCAGTCGGTGACCTCTTTTCTATCCCGTTTCTGGTTGCCGGGTCCTCCGCCCCTGGGATGTCGACAGCGTCGGCCCCAGTCGGTGACCTCTTTTCTATCCTGTTTCCGGTTGCCGGGTCCTCCGCCCCTGGGATGTCGACAGCGTCGGCCCCAGTCGGTGACCACATTCTGTCCTACTAACTGCTCCTTGCTGCTTCTTCTGCCTTATCTTTCCCCCCCAGCTCACGCCCAGTGAAATAAATGATATTGTGCATCCATTTATTTATGCAGTTAGACACAGTGTTCTGCTCATAGAGGTTTAAACAATTATATAGTGTAAACACAAGTGAAGACATGCGCCTGAAATTTGATTTTATTAACGACTTTATAAATGAAACCTATCTATTTTTTATTGGAACAGAAGTATGGAGGCTATTACCAGTCACAGCAGCTGCGAAGAAGTCAGAGAAGCGCTGCTGAAGTCCGGCTTCTCTGAAACAACTGCAGACTTGTTTTATGGTATGTGATGGTGTTCTGTAGCAATTAATCAGCAGGTTCATGTGGAACTATAGCTTTGGGGCCGTCCAAAAAGTACAGAATGCTCACTGTCAAGAAGCACACACGCAGCTATGGCCAAAGGATTTTGCCTCACCTAGAATTTTAAGATTGAGACAAAATAAAAAACGATATGAACGTAATTTAGATTTTTTATTTAACATCATATAATCAAAGAAACTACAACATGATATCTCAAAAGTCTAGCCAGAATAGTAGTACAGTATTTCATGTTAGATTTCGAAATGTCACATTTTTCAATATTTCGTTAAGTGTGTGGAAACAAAGTGCTATGTAATTCAATGTGTTAACGTAACATTATTCAGCAGGTTTCATTCGACTTTATGAAGCAAAATTAGTTAATTCTATAGGGTGATGCAAAACATTTAGCCATAGCTGTAGTCTATGTTCTGGTAGGTATAGTTTTATTGCTCACTTAATAACGCTTAGGGAATGCATACGGTAATGATGATAATAAAGATATGTTACTCAAACGTGTCGTTCTTTTGAGTAATCCTCGTGAAACTTGTGTTCGTGCAGAGAATGAAGTTGATGGGATGTCGATTTTAAACATCAAAGACCAGGATTTGTTCCTTATGCTGCCCAACAAGATCGGCTTGGTTAGGAAACTGATTGTAATGATAGATGAGCGCAAAGCACAGGTAGCAGCCCTGCCGTCGTCTTCAGTGGTAAGTGCAGCTATGGATCGAGCAACAAATGAAGACTTAGGCGTTCAATGCAATTGTATTCATAGTTTGAATTCTGAAATCACCACCATAAAATAACAGATAAAACGTTAGGTTACTTAGCGTAACCCTTGTTCCCTGAAAGAGAAGACAACCACCAGCGACATTTATGTATGGGATATGCCTGCCCATTGGGTAGATATCACTGAGCTCTCTATACCAGAGCTGCCAATAGGCCCATTCCTGGGATGATGCACTCTGTCCCGCCCACCGAGGGATTAAAACCGTCATCCTGAGGAAGCCATTTCTGTTTTTCTATTGAACCCGTGAGGGCGACCGCGCGGTTGGTGGTCGTCTTCTCTTTCAGGGAACCAGGGTTACGGTAAGTAACCTAACATTCCCTTTCAATTCGAAGACGACCACCAAAGACATTATGAATGGGATAATGTATACCAGAGCCGTCGCGAGGGAGAAGGAACGGCAGCATATGAGGGATGCATCAGAACCGCATAACCCAATGGTTAGCGGAGTGAGCTTACACCATCAAGGACCCTTGTGCCTAATGAAAGCAGAGCAGGATCTACCACATTAAGACAGTAGAACCTGGAGAAAGTATGTGGCGTAGCCCAGCTAGCTGCAATACCAATATCAGACAGCGAAGCCCCTCTGAGGGCCCAAGATGTAGCCAACCCTCTAGTGGAGTGTGCGTCTACCCTACCAGGTGGGGGCAAGCCAGCATGCAGAAATAGCTGCTAAATACACCTTCAAAGTGGAAGGTGACCTACCAGCATCAGGCAGTTCTTGCAGAAACTGTAAGATAACTGACATAGGGCAAGAGATTGAGTCATGGCTTCCAGCCAGACACCAAGCTTGGAAATACCTCCACTTGTAGGTGTACAAAGACCTAGAGGAGTCTCCTCTAGCGCTCTGCAATGTACCCACAACTGCATCTGAGAGCTAACCAGCAGTCCCTTTCAGGGGCCAGACCCATAACCGGAACCTGCCCACTTTTGGGTGCCAAAGAGTGCCTCTCGTCTGACTGAGGAGATCCATGCGCAGTGGGATCTCCCAGTGTAACAGCTAGCACAGGGTCGAGAACCAGATTCTCCTGGTCCACCTGGGTTCGACTAGGAGAACTGATGCCTCCTCTAAACTGACCTTTTCGAGACGTAGCTCCGTGGCCACCGGCTCAGGGAGCGGGGCCTTGCGCAGTACACTGTCCATATAGACCGTGAGCACGCTCGCCGTGTTTGACAGGCGAGTTGCCTGCGCCTCTGCTGCATACGCCCGCTTGAGAGGCATTTCCATCACCCTGCATTGAGGGTTCGGGCACGCCAGGTCTCTAGCCAACCCACCCACTGGTGGGGCCTTAACCAGGGCCGCAATAGTGGAGTCTACTGGGGGGAACCCCGCTTTGCCCAGCTTTTCTGCGCCTTCCAGAGAGGCAAGCGGTGCGGCCTGTTTTAGCACGCTGGGACCTGAGGCCGGATGATCCCAGGAGGAGCGTACCTCCTCCATGAACTCTGGGAAGGCCAGGAACTTTTGAGGACGAGGAGCAACGCCTGCGTGGTTTTGCCGCTGGCCTCCAGGGGATCTGCAGGAAGGCTGCAACGCATCCCTTCATTGCCAAACTGAGCTAGACAACGGGGGAGCACTGGCTTCCGAGGCTACCTCGAAGCCAGGTTCTTCCTCAGCAGGGGGTTCGAGCTCCCCTCCTACCTGCATATCAGAGGAGAGGGAGGCCCCATCCCCAGAGGCCGCTATAGAAAGCGTGTCCTCTTGCATCAGCTGGGACGCCTCTTCCCATCAACCCTGATCTCCCCTGGGGAAGGGGGATATGGCAGTTGGGGCTGCAATGGAGCTGGGACTGCGGCCGGGGCTGCAGGTGCCTGTTTGGCCAAGAGCTCCAGGACCTGGGCCATCTGGGCTTTGAGGTCCATAATGTCCCTCGCCTGCCTTGAACACTTCACCCTTCTCGCCTGCGGAGATGGGGAGCGACTACAGGGGGCCTGTGCATCGGGATGTCCAGCAGGGGGTCCTGGGACAGGTCATGAAGGAGGGGCTCTTTGGCTCAATGAGCAGTCGATGGTCCGGCCAGCGAGGACGCAGAACTCGCCTTCGTGGCCCTCTCCAATCTATTTTCCTTCATCCGGGGCTGAAAAGCCGCACAGATGCTGCAGGCCACCTCCCTCTTGAGGGCCAAGGTGGCATGTTGGACGCCCAAGCTTATCCTTCTGCGGGATATTTGCATTGCAGGACATGGGTTTGGTGTTCTGCACCGTACACCACTTGCACTGGTTGTAACGGCGCTCAAGCACTGATTAATAGTGTGGCGGCGTGTGTTCACCCACTAGCGCTGTAGTGGAGGGCACCGTGCACCGTGTGTACTGAGCACCATGTGCACCGAGTACCATGCAGCACCGTATGCCTGTTCACTAGTGTAGCGGTCAGCATCTAGCACCGTGTGCACCATAAGTACTATGCAGCACTGTGCACTTGTGCACTGACGCTGTCGCAATTGAGGTGGGCAGGCCTACGCAGCCGGCGAGGTCTACTCGACAGCGGGGATGCAGCAAGGTGCTCCGTGGAGGAGAGCACGGCTGGAAGAGTCACTCAACAGTGGGGATGCACACGACAGACAGATAACAAAGAGCGGCCTACCACGCAAGCGTGGAGGCCGCTGAAAGACAGAAAGGCGAAAGGCTCGGCCTTTTCAAAGTCGTTGATTCCGGGAAAGCGGAGAGCCAGCTTTCAGCATGAATGCAAGGGAAATACAATCGACTCGATTCGACACGAGAAGTTCTTTTCTATCAACACGCTAAGCTAAACACATAGGTCTTACAGTACCGTCTTGAGAAGGAAAAGAGAAATGGCTTCCTCAGGTCCCGGTGGGCGGGACCGAGTGCATCATCCCAGGAAGGGGCCTGTCAGCAGCTCTGGTATAGAGAGCTCAGCAATTACCTACCCAATGGGCAGGCATGTCCCGTACATAATGTCGTTGGTGGTCGTCTTCGAATTGAAAGGGAACAACGCAATTCATAGAATGTTTTGTGTTATGGGTTGTATTGCTTCTTATGCTGTACTGCTGTGAACAAGGCTGCTTTGCCCACTGCATTTCACACACTGTTTGAAAGATATTTCTTCTTTCCATAAAACACTTTTAACTTTTCAAATGTTGTCTTGCAGCCTTTGTCCAATTGTTTAATTGAGACCGAAGTCCCCCTCGCACATACTGACATTCCTTTGATTTTACAACAAATACATTACACTTTTTAATGTGATTTCTATTGTTAAAAACAATGATCATCTTTTAAAAGAAAAGTCAGGAGGTTTGTGTGCTATCTGTTTCAGGTTAAATTAGAGTCGCCATCATCATCATCATTGTCAGAAAATGAACTGGAACAAGAGCAAGTGCCAGAGCAAGGCCACGTTCAAGAACACGAGCGCCACGATACTGCTGATCCAAACTATTCAGATCGCATTAAGACTCTACTGGAAAATGGAAGAATAATTGAAGATTTTGACAAATTCATTGAAGAAACTGCGTACTATGTGTTATCTCATGGAGATATAACAAGTCGAAGACGTTATGCTGAATTTGGCAGACACATGTATGAACAATTTCCATGCATAGGCTTCAGTGGTCAGCAACCCTGGGTAAGGTTTGTTTTATATTATTATTATTATTATTATTATTATTATTATTATTATGATGGTATAGCATTCTTATATGAAAAACTGATTTTGGGACCCCTGTAACATGAATTGCCTGTATCTCTTTAAACAATGCAGGTAATATATAATACTATATAGAGCCTTGTTACATTTTTTGGTTGCCCTCGTCCTTGACAGCATAGGCAGAGAATGTTTGTTGTCCAACACATCATAACTTTGTCTGTATGCAATTATGGAAGGAGCTGTGTCAAAACTGAAGACAAATGTACTCTATGTTTGGGTCAAAATTGGTGTGAGTTGTGTGTGATGTCTTTGAAAATTGGCTTAGCACTGTATGTGCTGTATGTTTCTTCTCCCAGTGTAACACACTGTAACTAGTTAATTGCTCCCTATGCTTTCCTCTGGTGTGATGGTAGATCGTGTGAAGTCTAGCCTGAGTGCACTCTGCGTACCGTGCAATGTTGTAGTTACTACTCATGCGTCATTATTTAAATGAATGTTCATTTCTTTTCCAGTCCTTTTTTTGCAAAAAACTATCACAAAAAATACGGAATCTAAGATGGAAAAGAAAGAAAGGTTTAAACGGTTATCCAGATTTTACCAGCAAAAAAACACGCACAGAACTCCACTCAACAGTAAGAGGTATTCGGCATTATTATTTTAAAAGATTTTTCTAATTGACCGACAAGCCATCACAATTAAACTGCTCTAAAAAACTTGTAAATCAATCTTTTATAATTAGTAATAAACTTGCAAACATCTCATTATGTAGGCCTGTTAAAGAGAAGTCAGTCTTTTGTGTTTGA
Source organism: Acipenser ruthenus (assembly GCF_902713425.1). Taxonomy (NCBI): domain Eukaryota; kingdom Metazoa; phylum Chordata; class Actinopteri; order Acipenseriformes; family Acipenseridae; genus Acipenser; species Acipenser ruthenus. The sequence continues at coordinate 5,112,431 of NC_081189.1, forward strand.
TTCTTTTTACAGAAATCCACATGACTTTGAAACAATGCACAAAGCTTATTGCTGACGAACTGAGGAAGCCAAATGTGCAGCAGAATAGGACCCTGCTCAAACACCTTCAGAAGATCTCGTACAAAGACAGACGGCAGGACATTGCTCAGGCTGAAGAGGGAGCTGTCCAGGACATTCTTAAGAAGTATCCCTTATTGAGTGACATGGAGTATGTGAGTTGTGCTTGACTGTTTGTTCCTTTTTTTCCTTATTGAACAGCAGGTTGTTTGTAGAATTAGATGTTTTACAGATTAATCATGTGGGGCCTTCTGGAAGCTCTCAAAGCCATGAGGCTATGTTCCTAAAGATATGACACAAGCACTTTTTATTATTAACAATATATATATATATCCCGGGCAGTTGGTGAAGAAGGACTTTAGTGCACCCTGTTGTAACAAATGAAAGGCTAATGAAAAGTAACACAGCAGTGTTCATCCTCTGGGTATCTACTGCAGTTCTCAATAATAGTTTGTCAGTCGAATAACTCTATTTAATCATAAGACCGACTGAATCGTTGATATTTATTTATTTTTATTTATTTATTTTAATGAAATGCTGAGGCAAATGTCTAATTTGAGATCTGATGTCAACTAATGTTAGACATGAAATAATATTGTTTGAATGTGTAAAAAATATTTTTAATAACTTTTTATAAGAAAATGTTTTCTTCTGAGTCAAATTTTCGTTCATATTTCTAAATAAGAAAAATACAAACATTATGGTGTTGATTAATGATGAATTAATATTGCTATGGTAAATTAGTTTTGGCACTGTGTTCTTCCTGAGTTTCAGGTAACTATATTTAACTGGATGGCTTTTACACTTTTATACTTAACTGTGATTATTAGTCTCTTGCTGATATTGAATCTCTCATTCAGAAATGTGTATTGTATTATATATATATATATATATATATATATATATGTATTTTAGCTCAAAGAGCCATATATATATATATATATATATATATATATATATATATATATATATAATTAATTAATTATAATTATTGATTTCTTAGCAGACGCCCTTATCCAGGGCGACTTACAATTGTTACAAGATATCACATTATACATTATACAGATATCACATTATTTTACATACAATTACCCATTTATACAGTTGGGTTTTTACTGGAGCAATCTAGGTAAAGTACCTTGCTCAAGGGTACAACAGCAGTGTCCCCCACCGGGGATTGAACCCACGACCCTCCGGTCAAGAGTCCAGAGCCCTAACCGCTACTCCACACTGCTGCCCTCTACTCCACACTGCTATATATGTGTATAGCATATGTGTATAGCATATATTTATTTTTCCCCCAGATCCATTTAGAATTTCAAATGCTTGTAAAAGTTGGTGACCCAGCAGCATCATGGACTGCTCTTCTTGTAAACCTGGAGAAGGCCATGTCAATGGAGAGAAACAGTGAGGTAGGATGGTTGAGAAATTACATAACATTACATTAGAATGCTTCAATTTATTTATCAACATCAGTTTAACAGCATTACTGTAGATGTGCAAGTGCGGTGGCCTGAACCAGTGACTGTGCCGTCACCGTCACTCCCGAGCAAGTGTCTTACAATTCCATGCAAGATCCAGGCTGCTTTACAGAGGCACTTACAGAGGTTTTAACCTCATCTCAATGGCAGGGCTCAGAATGTGTAGCACTGTTCGATACAGAGGCTTGCGCCTGTATGTTTGAAATCAATCTATATGTGTTTCTTTTTGTGAGAATGTAATGAATTAGTAACTACAGTTTGTGTTGTACTGCAAACCAGTGCCATTGCTAAAATGTTTGTACTGACTCAACACTGTGTAGAGGCTTCATCAATAATGTACGATTCTGTAATATGGCATCATTAAAGCAAGTTATCATAATAACTTGTTATAAATAATAATACTTACATAGCCATCACCACGCTGTCCATTCTTTGATCGGTGCCAACGACTGATTATTGGCCATCTGTTGGAGGCAGCTAACTCTATCATTTTTTTATATATATATATATATATATGATTTTCTAGGAGGGGAGTTACGTGGAGTACGAGGAAGTGCATGCTCTCCAGCTTATTGTGCAGCTGCAGAGTAAACTGAAGACAAGAAGTAAAGGAAAGAAACTACCCCCAGCAATATCGGTAACTGATGTATGTGACTACATGTCTGCTGGCAAGCTCAACACTTTTTGATGATCAAACATCAGTGTATTTGCGTAACAGGATAATGACCTGTCAACACTGAAGTCTGGGGCTTTTTGTTAATGGCAGTGACTGATTGTAACAAACATGCTATACTGTTGTGTTTCATGGAACAGCACTGTGGCAGGAGTCTCCAACCCTAGTCCTGGAGAGCTGCAGGGTCTTCTGGTTTTCCTTTCAACCGAGCTCTCAGTTACTTAATTGAACCAATTATTGGCTTAATTAGTGAAGAATAACAAGTGTTCCAGATCTTTAGCCATTGATGACATAATGACACCTATAAACAGAATTGGGGTTCTCCAGGACCAGGGTTGGAGACCCCTGCACTATGGCATACAAACAAAATAAAAATGAAAGTATTTTCCTTGCTATACTATGTTATGTCTTTTATCTTTGTTGTTGCTGTTTTTAGAAATCATGACAAAGTTATCGGTTTAGAGCATTTCCCCTGGAACCCCTTTCTTCATCACATGTATGGTGGAAACACTGCTCCAGAAGAATGGGGGATGGGGAGGGGTAGCTACAATCAGTCTCTTAACCCTATTGGTTAACCAAAAGCAGCTGTCATATTGAATATTTCATCACAGTCTTATGAATTGCTGTTAACTTTTGACGCAATCTATAACACAACTAGCGTACTGTATCTGCGTTATACTAACTCTATACGATGTATTATAATTACTAATTTAAATGCTCTTTAGCTAATTTATTTTCCTTGCCAAACTAACCAAAAAATAATAGAAACTGCATTTGTTTTCTTGTCTTCATTGATTTCATTCCCAGGCACCCACAGTTCAGCTGTCAGGTGACTCCAATAATCCACCCCGACTCCTTGTGATCCATCACCAAGACCCAGCGAGACCCCTGAGTGGATTTGTAATTACAGACAGGATTTATATTTGTAAAGAGAACACCCTGCTGGGCATCTTGTACGACCTCTTGGGCTGCTACTACGCCTGGAACCTCAGTTTCCCTGTGCAATACCAAGTGCTGGGGTTTCTTCAGAGCTACCTTCTTAAAGACGGAAGAAAACCCTTTTTCAAATCCTCAGCGTATATAAAGTTTCAGAAGACATTCGAAAGTGTTTGTGACGAGTCCAGTGAGGAGTATGTGCTCACCAAAGTTGGATGAACTGTTTCTTTTGAGTTATGGTAGAGGCCCTCAAAGTTTAAATATGTTTTGTTTCTCACTTTACCCCCTGGCCATAATTGACTTTTAGTTTCATGTATATGTATTTCAATGTTAGCTGGCAGAGGACATATATTAGAAATTCAAGGTTTAACAAGAAACTTCAGCAATGAAGCCCTTCTCTTTAATTGAATGCCTTTGTTGCTGTCTGTCTCATAAATCTTCAATATCAGTCTACGTCATGAGCATTGCAGGTGTTCTATGATCAAAATGTTGAAATGGCCCCTTCCAAACTGTCTTGGTATGAAGGGGTCACGGACTAACGTTAAACTCCAATTAGTTTACACACAAAAGGCACTACTGATTGCAAGCCATTGGGATCCTTACAAAAACGGTGAAAGCAAACTACAATACGTTTAGCAGACAACACAGATAGAATGCTGGGGTCCAGGGGCAAAGCCTTAGCTGGAAAATGTGAGGCAGCGGTGGCTACTTTGACAGTAGAAGACTGCGTGGTGCTAAAGCGCTTCTTATTCAAACTGTTAGGCAGCATCAGAGAGGGCGAGACACCCTGTGAGAGACACAGGCAGCATCAGAGAGGGCGAGACACACTGTGAGAGACACAGGCAGCATCAGAGAGGGCGAGACACACTGTGAGAGACACAGGCAGCATCAGAGAGGGTGAGACACCCTGTGAGAGACACATAGGCAGCATCAGAGAGGGCGAGACACCCTGTGAGAGACACATAGGCAGCATCAGAGAGGGTGAAACACCCTGTGAGAGACACACAGGTAGCATCAGAGAGGGCGAGACACCCTGTGAGAGACACATAGGCAGCATCAGAGAGGGTATGACCCTGTGAGAGACACAGGCAGCATCAGAGAGGGTGAGACACCCTGTGAGACACACAGGCAGCATCAGAGAGGGTGAGACACCCTGTGAGAGACACACAGGCAGCATCAGAGAGGGTGAGACACCCTGTGAGAGACACATAGGCAGCATCAGAGAGGGTGAAACACCCTGTGAGAGACACAGGCAGCATCAGAGAGGGTGAGACACCCTGTGAGAGGCACACAGGCAGCATCAGAGAGGGTGAGACACCCTGTGAGAGACACACAGGCAGCATCAGAGAGGGTGAGACACCCTGTGAGAGGCACACAGGCAGCACCAGAGAGTGTGAGACACCCTGTGCAAGACACACAGGCAGCATCAGAGAGGGTGAGAGGCACACAGGCAGCATCAGAGAGGGTGAGACACCCTGTGAGAGGCATAGGCAGCTTCAGAGAGGGTGAGACACCCTGTGAGAGGCACACAGGCAGCATCAGAGAGTGCGAGACACCCTGTGAGAGACACAGGCAGCATCAAAGAGGGTGAGACACCCTGTGCGAGGCACAGGCAGCATCAGAGAGGGTGAGACACCCTGTGAGAGACACACAGGCTGCATCAGAGAGGGTGAGACACCCTGTGAGAGGCACACAGGCAGCATCAGAGAGGGTGAGACACCCTGTGAGAGGCATAGGCAGCTTCAGAGAGGGTGAGACACCCTGTGAGAGGCACACAGGCAGCATCAGAGAGTGCGAGACACCCTGTGAGAGACACAGGCAGCATCAGAGAGGGTGAGACACCCTGTGCGAGGCACAGGCAGCATCAGAGAGGGTGAGACACCCTGTGAGAGACACACAGGCTGCATCAGAGAGGGTGAGACACTCTGAGAGGCACACAGGCAGCATCAGGGAGGGCGAGACACCCTTTGAGAGGCACACAGGCAGCATCAGAGAGGGTGAGACACCCTGTGAGAGACACACACGCAGCATCAGACATGAACCTTCATAGAGACCCAAGTGCTCACTATTTAAACAGTTATGGTGTAGAGAGGCATGATGTTTATGAAGAAATCTCAATGGATTAGATATTCCTCCATTGCCAAGCAGCTAGGGAGGGCTTCAGTATGTTTTTTTTTCCATCTATGTATTTATCTAAATAAATAGCACAAGATCTGGGATGATATATATATATATATATATATATATATATATATATATATATATATATATATATATACTTTTTTTTTTGTACAAATGTACAATTTCAGCCTTGACTCTTGGTTTTGGAAGGTGGCAGTCAGCAGTTTAATTTACATGTATAAAAGAAATGCAGATTTACTTAAATCTGTGTAATAAATTAAACATTTTTTTAAAAAAATCTCACTGGATTTGTCTCCTCATTACATGAATCAGCAACAGCAGAAGGGGGCGCATGTACGTGTCTGTCTTGCATGTCTTTAGGAATGTATTTATAGCAGTGTTACTATTGCACACCTACTGTACACTGTATAATCTTACCTACTGTTTGAGTATTACGTGGAGGAGCACATATTAAATTACTATTAAAAAGTCCCATCAGCTGGCAGGCCCTTTATCCTCCCAGTAGCACGCATTGACCCCTGCACAGGGCTCGTGTGGGAGGAAACTTAGAGTAAAGTTTCTTTTTTTTCTTTACAGGATGAGGGTACAGTTTGGATTTTTAGAGTGAAGTTTCTTTGTTTTTTTTACAGGATGAGGGTACGGTTTGGGTTTTTAGAGTGAAGTTTCTTTGTTTTTACAGGATGAGGGTACGGTTTGGGTTTTTAGAGTGAAGTTTCTTTGTTTTTACAGGATGAGGGTACGGTTTGGGTTTTTAGAGTGAAGTTTCTTTGTTTTTTTTACAGGATGAGGGTACGGTTTGGGTTTTTAGAGTGAAGTTTTTTACAGGATGAGGGTACGGTTTGTGTTTTTAGAGTGGAGTTTCTTTGTTTTTTTTACAGGATGGGGGTACGGTTTGGGTTTTTAGAGTGAAGTTTGTTTTTTTACAGGATGAGGGTACGGTTTGGGTTTTTAAAGAGTGAAGTTTCTTTGTTTTTTTTACAGGATGAGGGTACGGTTTGAGTTTTTAGAGTGAAGTTTCTGTGTTTTCTTTACAGGATGAGGGTACGGTTTGGGTTTTTAGAGTGGAGTTTCTTTGTTTTATTTTACAGGATGAGGGTACGGTTTGGGTTTTTAAAGAGTGAAGTTTCTGTGTTTTTTTTACAGGATGAGGGTACGGTTTGGGTTTTTAGAGTGGAGTTTCTTTGTTTTTTTTACAGGATGAGGGTACGGATTGGGTTTTTAAAGAGTGAAGTTTCTTTGTTTTTCTTTACAGGATGAGGGTACGGTTTGGGTTTTTAGAGTGGTTTCTTTGTTTTTTTACAGGATGAGGGTACGGTTTGGGTTTTTAAACAGTGAAGTTTCTTTGTTTTTTTTTACAGGATGAGGGTACGGTTTGGGTTTTTAGAGTGGAGTTTCTTTGTTTTATTTTACAGGATGAGGGTAAGGTTTGGGTTTTTAGAGTGAAGTTTCTTTGTTTTTTTTACAGGATGAGGGTACGGTTTGGGTTTTTAGAGTGGAGTTTCTTTGGGTTTTTTTACAGGATGAGGGTACGGTTTGGGTTTTTAGAGTGAAGTTTCTTTGTTTTTTTTACAGGATGAGGGTACGGTTTGGGTTTTTAAAGAGTGAAGTTTCTTTTTTTTCTTTACAGGATGAGGGTACGGTTTGGGTTTTTAGAGTGGAGTTTCTTTGGGTTTTTTTACAGGATGAGGGTAAGGTTTGGGTTTTTAGAGTGAAGTTTCTTTTTTTTCTTTACAGGATGAGGGTACGGTTTGGGTTTTTAGAGTGGAGTTTCTTTGGGTTTTTTTACAGGATGAGGGTACGGTTTGGGTTTTTAGAGTGAAGTTTCTTTGTTTTTTTTACAGGATGAGGGTACGGTTTGGGTTTTTAAAGAGTGAAGTTTCTTTGTTTTATTTTACAGGATAATAGTACACAGCTGTGCATTAGTATAAAGACACTGGCTGATTTAGAACTGAAATGCAACACCTTGACAGAGACATCAAAAAATATAAAATAAATGCAATATTTGAATAATTGCCACTCAGAGTGATTGAAAACTCCATAAAAAAGGATGTGAATAGTAGCATTTGAAACAGGTTACACTTTATTTAAAGCTAGGGTTCAGGAGAGTTGTTTCAAGAGGGTTCCACTAGATGTCGCTGCAGTCCTGTGTGTGCGGTCACTGGAGCCCTGCTGCTCTACACCCCTCTATCTGGATGTGGCGCAAGGCATTCTTTCATGTGAAATGTCTTCTCTGTCGTTATAGGTCCGGAAACAAAAAAGGACATGTTTATAAGGCTAAGAAAAACAGCATACTCTGCATTACGTAATTAAGACTATATGTATCAAAATAAATTAGGCACATCCATGTAGAATGTATTAACACAACATAATGGCTAAACCATGTAGCGCTGGATTCAAATATCCTTCATTTAAGGGAACAAACAGTGGAACATATTTTCCTCCCTGAGGACATCACAATTATAAGGTTACATTAATATTACAGAAAAAGCAACATTAAGCCTTTTTGTCTAGACTGAATAGTTTATAGTGAATAGTGAAGTGTTTTTGTAATGCAGCATGTGGCGATATTGTTATAATAATGACATTTACAAATATAGTAGACCCTAAAATGTAGTGCGTCCATAGAGGATATGTATTATTATTATTATTATTATTATTATTATTATTATTATTATTATTAGTATTAGTATTATTATTATTGTTTTGATTTTATTTGTAAATATTCTTTATGTAGACCCCATTTGGATTGAAATGTTCAAATTGCTATTAATATTATAATACATTATGCTGTGTATGTATAGAGAGTGGTGAGGGATGAGTGGATGGAGTCAGTTACCTAGTCCTTCAGAACAATTTGGATTCTTTAAGGACTGACTTTAGAAAGATTTCAGATACATACTAAGAAGCGGACGAGCATGGATGGACCGAATAGCCTCCTCTTGTTTGTAAACGTTCTTGTGTTCTTTTACATAATGTAAATTAATAAATAAACACATGTTGTTTTTCTTTAATGTTATTTATTAAGGTAGAGGGTAAGATCATGTGGATTAAAAAAAAAGGTTGTTCTTATTAGAAAATTTAAAACTAACAGAATGCAAAATGTGTCCAAAACAGAGAAAGATCCAGCTTCAAATAAGAAATATATATATATATATATATATATATATATATATATATATATATATATATATATATATATATATGCTTTTACTTAATAACAACAGAACATTTAGATTTTCACAATGAACAAAACATGTCTCAAAGTCACCATACACCTCGGCCCTGTGATTAGAACAGTAAAACAAAGAGCCATTTGTGGATTTTTCTCCTACCACTATGAGAAAAAAAGGAGAGTTTGACTAAAATGGTGCAGTATGGTTACCCCACTGCTGAAAACTCATTCACTGGCAGTTAAATTGCCAGAGAAGGGAGATTTAATTGTCTTACAGCTACCTCTGTGAGGTATAATAGGGATTACAAGTGCCCATTGATTATACCATTGGGCTCTTTAAGGGACTCTTATCCCCATTTTGCGTATTCATTTTGCCTTTCCTTTCTCTTTGAAAGAGACCAAATGGACCCCAGCAGGTGAAAGTAAAGAACCCTGAAAGCCCCATCCCACCCCTCCATCCTTTGAACAAACGACAATACCCCAAGCTCCCGTGTATTTTCCCAGATTGCAAACTTTATTACATTTCTTCCTGTATGGAATTAATTGAGAGGGTGCAAAACTAAAACCAACAATAGTTGCATGGATCTAAAGGACGGGCCTTTCAAATGAGGAGTAAGATTTTGGTGTGGGAATGTGTGTGTGTGTATTTAACTGCCTTACAAAGCCTTGTATACCTCGACTAAAACTATATGTCACAAGAGGTTTTTTATTTATTTATTTATTGTAAGAAATCAATGCTGTTGCCCATATGTGAGAATAAGGCAGTCACTGAAATTGCTGCATATAGTTATCCTAAATTATTATTATTATTATTATTATTATTATTATTATTATTATTATTATTATTTTAAATGTGCTGCTTTTTCTCCTAGCAAGTGCATCTTTTCCTGCTTTTTTATGTTTTTTTTTGCATGAATCATGCATCATAGTTTTTTAAGGACTTTTTTTTTTTTTAATCAAACGATTCTGTAAATGTTACTGGCTTATAGTACACCAAATGTAGGACTCAGGAACTGATTCTTGGTTTCAATAATAAAAAACAGAACAAAGACAGCACTCGAGTAAGGGTTTGCTTTTGGATGTTTGTGTTCTTCATAATTAAAGACACTCACTGTATTGAAAAAATAGAATTATAACCTACATTTATTTAGCATATCACATTATATCGAAAGGTCTTTATACACTGAATATCATAAATATAGGGTCAATGAGATGCATGCCTTGCAGCTTCATAATTGGATCAAAAGTCCCACAATAGTTTTGTTAATTATCGGAAGGAAACTGTGTAAGAAGGAAAAACGGTTTATTCTGGTTAATGTTACTCTGGTTATATGTCTAAGGAGGTAGCTTAATTCCCTCCCATATTATCAATTTCTAAAATTTCTAACTATTATTAGTAGATTTCTTCAGTCAAAACCCAAACTCCTATCATTTGGACTTAATCACATATAAGATTAATTTAGAGAAAAAGGTGTATGTCTAAATGTAGCACTGGTTGTGCTCAGACCAAATTAATTGTTTAATATTACAATAAAAAAATAAAAGAAAACCTACGGGAACTTATTTGTGATTTCATTAAAGCTAATTCCAAGGGACGGTTTGTTTGCACGTTGTTCAGTACCGGGATGCATGAATAATAATCACATTATTTTGGCCCTCGTGCCTTGTTTATTTTGTTCTTGTTTCTGTATTTGTTTTGTTCTGTCCCTGGGTCGCCTTTCTGCCGGTAACAGCTTGTGACGCTCCCCTTTCACGATGTTACAGCTTCCCAAAATAACTTTGCATATGATCTGTCTTTTATTAAGTTCTGCTGACATCAATTAAATGTATTTCTTTGTTTCAGCAAACCTGTCTTAAGCTATCCACTACATAAATATATCATCAACATTGTCCTTATCAGTCATCTATTTTACCCTCTGCCCTTTGAGCAAAGTATGAACTTCATACAGTATTGTGTTGAGCTGTACTGGATCATTACCTTATCACTAAAGGAAGAAATGCCAGTACTATATTATTTTAATATCCCAATAAATAGTTTTCTATTTTTTGTTTTGCTCAAGCAGTTGAGACAGATTTACTGAAACCATCAGTTGCCTGCAGGGGGTGCTGTCCCATTGTACAGAATTGAACTCTGAATTCCATGCCAAGGCTGCTTTCTTAAACGGGGGGGGGGGGGGGGGAAATATCAATTAAAAAAAAACCCTAAACAACCAAACAAAAAGATAACCAACCTGAGCAATTAAAACATACAAATAAAAAATTCAACTCAGAACAAGAAAATACAAACACTACATGGAAAACCATTGCATACATTCAAATCCTTAAACAACACCTGGCTACCATGGGCAAATTCATCAAGTTTCCCCAGTGGTGCTCAGACCAGCCCTGGACAACTGTATACGTGTGTCTGCAAGAAAGATGGTGATGAAGACCAAGTCATTTTCTCAGAAGCATATTTATTATGGGGAATGACTAGGTTTGAGATTAGCTCCAGTTCCAAACACAGCAGATTTAGATTGCGATTTTTATATTCCAGTTTCCTATGTCTACACATTCACAGCTTCAAGCACCCAAATAAACATAGACTGTGGCCACAAAATCAGGGAATCTGAGAACCAGCTCCTCACTCAACCAAATCTCAGTTCTAACCTGGTCCAACGCTTGTGACCTGCCTAGCTGGGAATATCTAAACCTAGAATCATGATCCTTAGATTCCAGAAAGTGCTGTCTTGAAATTGAAGAATGAGGTGTGACTTTGCTAGTCTGCAGCCAACAATAATTTCATGTTCTTTTACCAAAACCCCAATGTGCGGTGTGGAGGGATATTTGGGACATGGCAGTAATTAGCTATATTTCATTTCTAATGATACCTTACATCTTAGATTGAAGTGCTTATCTGGCATCATTTTTGGGTGTTCACATCTCAGATGCAGGTGATGGGATGGGGTCCGGGGGGGTGGGGTCCAGGGGGCAAACCTCAGTGGTAGCAGCACTGTCCAGTGGATGTGTTTACTGTTGGAAGCGATATAAAAAGCTTGCTCTGCAATGTCTTATTGTGGCAAATTTTTGATTACTTTATTTTTAAAGTCAGGAATGTCAGCCATCATGTCTTTTTCAATTGATAACATGGCTAAATCATTTAATCATTCAGTTTTCATTCATTAAATAAAAAAATAAAAAAATCCTATAAAAAGTGAGATGTTGAAATAAGACAAATATATTAAACACTCCGAATGTACTCGAAAATGTAAATGTGCTTTTATTTAAATTGAAGTTGTCCCTGAATCTAAATCAATCCCAAGTTCAAAGACCAAGAACAGGAAAAAATAAGACCTTAAATGGAAGTCACAATTAAGGCCAAAGGAAACAATAAATAAATAAAAACACTGTAATTAACAATGAAGTTGATTTTTTTTCCCCCAGGAACCAGTAGATAATTTATATAGACCTAATAAAAGACTGATCAGCTACAAACAAACAGTAATAGAAAATCAACAAGATTAAACAAAATATTATATAAATAGTATTAAAATACAAATATAATGTACTGAATGAAGTTGAACAAATAACAGTATCCATAAATATTAATTTAAATTTGGACAAAGAAAATTAGACTTTTATTTTAATATTTAAACTAACACAAAGTAACAAAGTAACACACCATACAAGACAGAAGAGCCGAAGTGTTGCTCATATTTATAGCCTTTGTTGTCTTGGCACATGTGCACTGATCGTCTGATCACCATGTTTGCTAACCAGCTGCGCTCCATCCAGACATTAAGCCAATCATAGCTAGTCCTGGCTGACTGCTGGCTGATACTGCTCATGTGCACGGCAGATTTGGGTGCTTGCATTTCTGAGCGAGCACAGCCCACCTTCAGCCCATTAAACAGGTGGGATGAACGTCATTGCTAAGGAGGCAGTGTGGTCCAGTCAAGTCTAGGGCTTGTAACCAGAAGGTTACTGGTTCAAATCCCACCGTTGCCACTGACTGACTCACTGTGTGACCTTAGCAAGTCACTTAACCTCCTTGTGCTCCATCCTGTGGCTGAGATGTTAAATCAATGTCCTATTGTAAGTGATTCTGCATATAAAGCACAGTTCACAGCCTACCTCTGTAATGCGCTTTGTGATGGTGGTCCACTATGAAAGGCGCTATATTATTATTATTATTATTATTATTATTATTATTATTATTATTATTATTATTATTTATTTATTTATTTATTTATTTATTTATTAGCAGACGCCCTTATCCAGGGCGACTTACAATTATTTTTACATACAATTACATTATTTTTTACACATTATTTTTTACATACAATTACCCATTTATACAGTTGGGTTTTTACTGGAGCAATCTAGATAAAGTACCTTGCTCAAGGGTACAGCAGCAGTGTCCTCCACCTGGGACTGAACCCACGACCCTCCGGTCAAGAGTCCAGTGCCCTAACCACTACTCCACACTGTTGCCCTATCAGGAAATCAGGAGAATGCAGAACAGAAAAGATGCTTGGATCTGGTCAATTCCAGTCTGAATCGGATCCGGCTGGTCAGGGGGGATTCAATGCTGTCGTTGACTGGTGGTCATTGTGGTTTATTCCAAATTGCCTTTGTGCGATGTTAGAAAATTAGAACAACGCCTCTGCTTTGATTTTGTATTGGTTGGTTTGATTGTTTTCTCAAACAGTGTGCTCATACAAGGAAATGCTGGAATGGTAGATAGTGTACAATCGTGAATGAGTATCAAACCACAGTCCTTTGCCAAAATATATAAAATATATTATTATTATTGTTGATGTGTCACGTGAGAGGGGGGAAATGAAACGCACATCACCCAGAAGAAGGGAAGTGCAATTCATTAATAAGAGACTGGGGGTTCGGCGAGCAAGCGAACACTGTTAACCGGCCGCCCCTGGTGTGCATTACCGCTCCACACCTGTCACAGAGTTAAGATGGTAGAAAGATGGTTTGAAAGGGAGTGGCACCTAAAGGAATATGTTCTGCCGTCATATATTTGTTGAGGAGCCTTCAGTCAATCAGGGTGTGGGTCTTGCAGGCCGTATGCCACATGACACGTCAGAAACAAACCCTTTCCATGACATCAACTGGACCATATTGAGTTTCTGGTACACTGTATTCTCATATATCAATATGGTTGACGACACTGGCTTGAATCATACAGTACGTGAAAGGTGATTAAACATACCCATATATCAAGTGGCATTCTTTGCTATTTAATGCAATTTCAAACCCATTAAGCTGCAGTTGTGACTGTGAATGGACCTATGTTGCCTTTTCAGTTTGCCCCTGTTCTGATTTACCTTACAGGCATGACAAGACCCAGTCATGACAAGACCCAGGCATGATGGGGTCGCCCTTCTCCTTCGGAAGGCCGCTGGAGTTCTGAACAGTGCAGCACTGATAGCAGGTTTTGTTTCTAGTCTGTGTCAACGTATCCTGACATCTTCTCCAGAAATCAGGAGAATGCAGAACAGAAAAGATTTGGATCTGGTCAATTCCAGTCTGAATCATATCCGGCTGGTCAGGGGGGATTCAATGCTGTCGTTGACTGGTGGTCATCGTGATTTATTCCAAATTGCCTTTGTGCGATGTTAGAAAATTAGAACAATGCCTCTGCTTTGATTTTGTATTGGTTGGTTTGCTTGTTTTCTCAAAGTGTGCTCATACAAGGCAATGCTGGAATGGGTAGATAGTGTACAATAGTGAATGAGTATCAAACCACGGTCTTCAGATTCAGAGACCAACGTGCGCCCACTGCCAAAAGAGCCGTGCTACATTTTCAGAGCAGACAGACGTTACTTTATACATAAGAACATTTATAAAAGATACAAACAAGCTGAAACCATTTGGCTCATCAATGCTCAATCAGTTATAATTGATTCCAGGATCCAGTTGGCTCTTGCAGGATTCCAATGAATCAACAGCAACAACATGGCTTGGCATCCCATTCCAGACACCCACCGCTCTCTGTTTGAAAGTTTGCCTCCACTCCCCTTCCAAATGCGTGCTCTTCCTTGCACATTCAAACTGTGGTGCTTCCACGCAACCCAGACTCAACACCTGACCCGACACCAAGAAAAGGAGTGCTGTAAGCAGTTTAGGAAGTTACATGCATGGAAAGAGAATTAGGAAGAAAGGTGTAAATAGCTTTGGCCTCAGCTTTGAATCTCTGGGAGTGCTGGGGTTGTCCTTACTCAGAACCTCAGTCCACTGGAGTGCAGGTCTAGGGGGAGAGGGGAAAATGAGGTTAAAATGGGTTATTGCGTATTTTTATATAAGATACAATGTGTCAGAATGATAATGATATACGTTATAAACCCAGAAGTACACACTAAAGACACACTATTTCTTATTTATAATATGTGACCTTGGTACAGAAGGTACATGCATTTGACAATACTTTTTATACTGTACAAAGAACACAAAAATAAAAGACATAACTAACAGCTAATCGATTGCAGGAATGCATCCAGTTGACTGTTGAAGGATCCTATTGAATCAGCAGCAATAACATGGCTTGTAAATCCATTCTAGCACCCACCACTGAAAAACAGCCTGAATCTGTATCCACTTCACATCCAATTGTGTCGTCTGGTCCTGTCCTCTGCTTTCATAATTATCAGTTAAGTTCTTCTTAGGAATATGTGTTGCTTTTAGTGTGTGCTGATCAATGCCAGGGTCTAGATGATACAATCAGATGTCAAGCATTTCAAAGCACCGTTTATCAGTTTATTACTGTTTAGCACTTGAAAGCTGAACTGGGGCTACACCATCCAAGAGTTTGTTTTACTTTATGGTGCCCAATTATGTGTCCACCACCAGATCTTCAGCCAGCTCTGCTTTGATGACCTGCAACCTCGCTAACACACCAAAACATATCTCAGGCCCTAGAAAGCACATGTAACAATTTTACACAGCTTATTAAGAACATTAATAAACTCCTTTTCTCTGGAAGAGACAGGTAGTTATTTGCATAGCAGCAGGAACAGGACCACCCTGTCAGACTGCTGACCCCAGTGACCGCATACTGACACTGAAGAGGATGGGGGCTGAACAGTGCTTGAGACAGCTTCAAACTGATGGGGTGTCATCCTCAATGTGGAAGAGTCTGGCTAGTAACATGAGCAGGAATCCACCAATACTGCACTGATAACCTGCAACACATTTACATGCTGGCTACTGTATTGTGATTGCTAACATGTACTTATTTAACAAACAAAACAACAACGTCGTTTTTTTAATTTAAAGGTTTATGAAGATTATGTTTTACAGGAGACATGAGTCTCACCTTCATATGCACACCTGACCTAAGAAATAACCACATACAGCAGCATCAGTAAAAGTAACGGGTCTTCAGTGGAGCTCAGAGTGAGACATGCAAACTTGGTTTGAATTTGAATTACATTCACACAAAGTTGCCAATCTTGGCTGGGAACGCAAAGAGAGCTGCATTAGCTTTTGTGCCAGGCAGGAAAATCGTCTGAGGATAGTTTATACAGCATCATGTTTCAGTGACCTCTACTGGTCAGGTGTCTGATCAGGCCAGATGAAGATTAGCAAGACTAGGCCTGCATCTCCAGAGCTCAGCAACATGTGGGTAAAATACTTGACAGCACGAATGGAGATCATGGCTGATGTCTTCATCAGTACTGATTAAAAGTGTATGGTATGTGGTGGTATATCATTTTGGGAGCGGTGACCCCTCCCTATGAGAGTTAGGTGTAACCAGTCCTCATTGTTAGGATAAGAAGGGTAATGGTGGGTGATTAAGGGCAGTGGGGTTACGGAGGGAATGGAAGTTGCCTGTTGATCTTCAGTCCTTTGGCCTGTTGGTAAGTTTCAGTGTCTGGTGCAGTAAGTGGGTTGCAGCAGTAAGGCAACATTCAAACTAGGAATTTCAAGACAAAAAGGAGTCAGATATTTCATAGATAACAAACAAACTACATGTCATAAACCCATGACTGTATCTGTCCGCTTTCTGAATTTGATCCAGCTGACTCAGGCTAAAGCATTTCAATAGAAACTTAAGAGAAGGTCAGCAAACGTTTTCTGCAAACTGTCTTCATCACAGTTCTTCAGAATATAAATGTTAGGATTAAGTGTTCCAAATTATAGATGATAGAAGTGGTTTCAAACACATTTTTGCGATGCAACATTTGATAATGATTATAACTGACAAAGATTTTTGCAGAACATACAGAAGCTGAAAATGGCTTGAAAGCATTTCACAGCTCTGTGAATCCGTCTGCCCTCAATCCTCTGTGGTACAGTATCTGCAATGGCAGTAGCTCTGCAGCCCCTAGTATCTGCTGATCCAATTTTGATAAGATTTAACAATGCACAGATGAGTTCATATTTCATCCAGAAAATGCACAGAGAGGAAAACACTCTTGTAAAACAATAATGTAAATTAAAAGTGCAATTGATTCTCAAAGCGGGCTAACCTCATTTTTACAGTACTTAACTTGATTCTCTTCCTTTTAGCATTGTTAACATATAAACCTTCTTATTTATTAATATATTTATGGCATACAGTTTTGATCCGGTTTAGCCCTGTTTTTCCACCCAATTTCAAAGGCTCAGTTTGACTGTCACCTCATCACTGTAACACAGTTACCCATCAGGAGTGAAAATCAAAGGGTTACCTCAGTTCCCACTGTTAAATAATTCGGAGCATTTATTATTAGTTTATTATTAGTTGATAAACAAGTTATTACAAATTAACTAACATTAACAAAGTATGAACATTGTTTCAGTATGTTAGTAAGCTAGTTCTTAATAGTTAAACCAATAAAGCATGACCCAGAATTGAAATCCTAGTGGTTGAATTGCATAGGGATGCCAAGGATTCTTTAAAAACTTAACTGTAAGGCACAAAGCACGCCATTCGTTCACATTATCGCTACATCTACAAAGGCTAAAGGTATTTTCAATAAAAAAATGTGAGTGCAGGGCCCTGAGAGGCCAACTAGCGACTGAGAAATCGTGGTTTGGGAGCTAAAATAAGTTGTTTTGCTGGGGCGTAAGAATGCAGAGGGGGCGACAGGCTTTTACAAAGGGGGGTTTTGTGTCTGCCAGTGTATTTGTGTGCAATCACTTGATAAACCAGAGGAAATAACTTCTGAGTTTGAAGCAGCAGATATAGGCTGTCAGTCAGCTGCGCAGTCGGGGGGAGACTGACGGGCCGATCCCAGGCAACAAGATCAGTTAATCCGCCAGCTAATAAGTTCATAGCAGCACCATATGGTTCTGGGCCATTCCATAGAGGGAGTGAGTGCCATGCTGTTTACACTGACCTGCTGTTTTCTCAGGTGTACCCCCACCGGCATGGCCCTTTGTTCAGAGGGATCAGCTTACTCCACACGGTGAATGGAGTGAATTGATTAGGCCGTAGCGTATAATTGTTGGCTAATCCTGTAGAATCATTTCCCACCCATTTGGAAGGGACAAAGGCTTTTATGCCAGTAGATTGGTCCCCCCTCCCCCCCATTAAAACAACCCTCCTATGGACATGCTGGACTTTGATAAACTGCCTGCAGATGAAGATGTAATCTGCTTGGATTTGAAAGGCCATCAGATAAAGATCGCTTTTCAAACCTGGCCACTGGAAGGTGTGATGTCCACAGAGTGTTGCTTACTGGTAGATACAAAACAGACATTTTAGGCTTATAGAATTGTACTGTTTATTTGGTGGTAGTAATGAGCAAATGGAAGCAGATACGTTTGGTTGGTCAAGGCCAAGTTGAGGGAGAGGCTGTGACCCTTTTAGGTCCAGACCAGCCAAACTCAGGATCCTCCAGGCCAAAGCCATTGTCAAGGCTAGCAGCCTCCAGGCTGAGGTCATGATACGAACTTATATGGCAAAGACAAACATGCAGTTCTACTGCTTAGGGTAAGTTGGAGTAAATGTTGTTAGTTTTCAACAAACTCATAAAAATGTCAACAGTGCAGGAAAGGGATCAGAAAAAAAGAGCAGGAAAACAAATGCAAATATGTGCAAATTAAAATGTCTGCCGTGGAGAAACAGTCTCAGTTCTGCAGCCCAATCAGCTTTTTTTGGAACAGATAAAACAGTGCATTGAGCTTCTAGAGCACAATTTAATCTGGCTAATAAAGTGGCTAATAAAAAGCCCCTGTATCAGGTCCATAACTCTCTTGTTTGGTACTACACTGGCTACGGCTGAGTCTCTAACACTTTTCAGTTTCTGTGCCACTGTTAATAGGAGTTGGAAAAACCTTGTACAGGTGTTTAGGTATTGTTATAATTTATTCCATCTACTAGTACAAATAACATAGGAAGGAGTTTGCTGTGCTGTGTCCAAAAAGTAGAATTAGTCATAACTAGAATCTATATAGACTTCTAAGTACATATTAGGTAAATACAATTTTTTAGGACAATGGAAAATATAACATCAAATTAAATATACATTTACAGTACATCTAATAGTTTGGCAGCTATGTAATTGTGTTTAAATAATGACAACTACCAGTATTCAAATATCCAAACCATACAGTCAAAAGGCTCTTTATTTCATGTATTGCCTTTGAACAACAAATCTCGCTTCCCAGTGTGTCCGGAGGGACAACACAAATCATCAGCATCAACATGTACCCCCATTATCAATAAAAGACCAACACAATTGAAAAACCCTTACACAAAACAATTAAAGCCATGCTTTAAGTTGTCTCTAAATTCAGCTTCAAAGCTTTTGCAGAGGAGTCACGTTCTGGATTTTGGTGAGATATTTATGGTCTGGAAGAACTTTAAATATCCAGATTTAGCCATTTGTTAGCAGACACTGTACAAGCAAACCATCAATCGCTAGGTACAGTAAGCTAAGGGAAGTATTTAACAAAGGTCTGTAGCTCTAAATACTATAGGTACTGATTACCTCTAACCCAGGAGTTAACTCTGATGACAGAGTAGCAGCTAAGTAGCAGCTTTAAATGAAGGATTTCAACCACCTATAAAGCACCCTGTAACTCCCCACTGTATTCCACAAAGACCTGCTGACAGGTCAATGCTGTTGTAGCTGAAAACAGGCCCTTATTTTTGTGGCAGTTTTCAAGGTGAAAGTGTGGCAGGGGTTCACTAGATACTCAGTTATTATTATTATTATTATTATTATTATTATTATTATTATTATTATTATTATTATTATTATTATTATATGCTCAGTACATCAGTTGTCTCAGGCTCAAGCATCTTTAGTAGAATTCTAACAGTCCTCTGTCAATCGATTGCCATTGTTACTGCTGTCATTACATTTATCTTCTCTGCTTATTATGAGTATTCAATATGTTCAGGGGTGATGGTTTTAACCAAGTGTTAGAGGTCTCTGGTCCTTGAGATAGAAAGCACAAACACTGTGTCATTTGTTAACAACATTTGTAAATCCTCAGGCGTCGGTCTGTTTACCTGCATGTCCATGTGTATCATGGTGTTTTACTTTTTCATGATACTTCTAGCTCCAATTTTGTATTTAGAGCTTCTGGCAAACTCGTTTTCACATTATGTGCACCTGACAAATCCAAAACACAACGCGGTTCAGGGGTTAATCAATGCAATAGACCCCATGAGTGCTATTTAACTTGACAATTTGTTTAGTGCCGCAGCAGAGCAAGCATCCAGTCCATTTTCGATTAGGACGAACACCCCTTTGGCTTTTGACTTTAGGCGTTTAACCCCTGACCCCCTGCTGTAGCAGGGCAGCTGTCTAGCTGGAGGAATGCAGTAACCTCCTTGTAATTCAGAGGGTTTCAAGGAAGCAACATGGAAACCAGCTGTCGAGCCATTCGTTTTTGATGGTCAGCAATCTGCTTTTAAAACTGAAGGGGTCCTGTGGCCTGTTTTCTTTACAAGTTCATTACAAATATATGTATACATGAAGGACTCTAAGCTGAAAAGCAAAGCAGCTGAAATGAAGGGCTGACTTGTGTTTTGCAGAATAGATGAAAAGTACAGTTAAAGAGCACTATTTACAAAGTGTTCCTGACTTAAAAGATAAGAAGGTCCTTGGTGATTTAATGAACATGCTTTTCCTTTTACTAGCATTGTACATAGCAACCTGGGTACAATTCAGAGGTTTTCAGAGTGATTGAAAAGCAATTGGAAAAGCTTCTGGAGTTTATAAATATTCTTGAATATCCACCACCATACAGTGTCATTAATTGCAGATCTTTAATTCAGTGGATGAAAAAAATACAAATACACTATGAGTACCAAACTCAAAATCTCTCTGTAATCCTTTCTCAGTAAAATGGAGCAGTATTAAAATGTGTTTCTTTTAAATTTGCAGGCATTCCTCTGATCAGATACAATTACATTGCTTGTGTAAAACTTTTGGAATTTAACAAGAAAAGGTGGTAAACCCACATTTCCAAGTGAAGTATAGTGTAAAATAATGTTTTTTGACTATCCTGCTTGGTTTTTAAAATACAAACCTTTGTTTTACTTAGTCCCCTAATTAATAAAATAATTTCATATTGTTTAATCAAGCACTGTGCATGAACCAAATAGTCAAATGGACAAATTCCAAACCACACCGAATTTACAGTTATTCAGGCTGAACTGGAAATTCAACCATATTTTCCTTCTTGACTTTTTGACATGTCAATGCATTACACATGAAAATGTCATGCAAAAGGCTGTGGACAATGAAATGTACAGCACTAGTGTGAGTGATTATTTCTTTCCAGGTCTGTTATTTAATATATATTTTAAAGAACAAATATAACTTTGTGTGTGTGTGTGTGTGTATGTGTGTGTGTGTGTGTGTGTGTGTATATATACATACATATACATATATATATACATTGTGAATAGATAGATAGATAGACAGACAGATAGACAGATAGAAAGATAGATAGATCACAATGTGATTCAATCAATTAAAAAAGAAGAAACACCAGAAGCTGCCAGAACAACTTTCTTTTTACTGAGGATTTGAAAACAGTGTCCAACAGTTTTAAATTATAATTAATAAAAGCCAGATTTATTTTAATGCAGATGCCCTATGGAGCCTTCTTTGTCCAACACTTGTAAATTGAGTGGAGAGACTTCACTGCCATCAATCCTGCCAGCACAAACTTGGAGCTAACAGCAGTCCTTCCATCTAGACACCTTACAGAACACTGCATTGAATAATATGCTACTGTGTTAGTCAGGTTGGATTTCAGGTCTGCGGAGTACTTTACACAGAAAAACAGGGACGCTGAAACTGGGGTGCTGTGCAGCTGCAAACACAATAGCGTGGGCTGGGAGTGCAGGACTGTGAGCCAGAGAATGAAGTGCTCAATGCTCAATGCAGCAGATATTGTCGATTATTACCTGTCCCGCATTTGATTAGGAAATTGGTTTCTAATTACACCTCTTGCCTGGGTAACTTCATTTCAATTTAATTCTTTGTTGAGATCATTGTGGGGTTGTGCCTCTCGCCAGCTGGGCTCTGTCACTCTTGACCGTGTGTTTTTTTTTCTTCGTTTTATTTTCTTTTCTGGTTCATCTCTTGATGATCTCCCACTGACTAGCTGTGAACCACAACCTTTTCAGAGTCAATCAAAGGGCCTGGTGAAAAGGTCACTGCCCTCTCTGACTTGGCATGTGCTCACGGCCAGATCAGGACACCGATAACAGGCACGGGCTGCCGATAGAGAGGGCACAGATAAGCCATTGTGAAGGGGGACCTGGTTAATTGCAGTATAATGATCCAGTGCCACAGTGTTCTGACCTTTACACACCAATAAGAAACACTTTGTGTAATAGTTACTAGGGATTTTGCAGCTTGTCATCTTTGTATGTTTTTATATAGGAATGAAGATCAGGCTACAATCACATGACTCGTAATACA